>NC_041388.1:407834755-407872928 GCF_002162155.2 Triticum dicoccoides | reverse complement strand
GGGGATGTGGGCGCACGCCCACGTGGCAGGCGGCGATTGGACATGGGGGCGGCGGCGGACGCGTCCGGCCGGGGCGGACGTGTCCGGCCGGGGCGGACGTGTCCGGCCGGCGCGGATCTGAGGATTACGGTTAGGGACGAGGGGAGACCCGGGATTTGGAAAGGTGGGGTGTTTAAATAGGCATAGAGGGAGCTAGGAGAGTCCAAATGAGGTGCGGTTTTCGGCCACGCAATTGTGATCGAACGCTCTAGGACATGGAGCAGAGTTATGTGGGTTTTGGGCCAAATTGGAGGGGTGTTGGGCTGCAACACACACGAGGCCTTTTCGGTCCCTCGGTTAACCGTTGGAGTATCAAACGAAGTCCAAATGATACGAAACTTGACAGGCGGTCTACCGGTAGTAAACCAAGGCCGCTTGCCAAGTCTCGGTCCAATCCGGAAATGTTTAATCCCCACACACGAAAGAAAGCTAGAAATGGCCACCGGAGGAGAACGAAGCACCGGAATGCAAAACGGACAACGGGGAAAAAGCTCGAATGCATGAGACGAACACGTATGCAAATGCAATGCACATGATGACATGATGTGAGATGCATGACAACGATAACAACACACGGAGACAAAGACCCGAACCCGAGAAAATAAATATAACTTAACGCCGGAAACGGCAAGAGTTGGAGTACAAATTGGGAAAGTTACATCCGGGGTGTTACAATCATGATCCCCATCGTCACCGGCGCGACACCTTGATCATCATTGTAGGATCATTGTCATCTCGCCAATCTTATGCTTCCACGACTATCGCTACCGCTTAGTGATAAAGTAAAGCATTACATCACAATTGCATTGCATACAATAAAGCGACAACCATATGGCTCCTGCCAGTTGCCGATAACTCAGTTACAAAACATGATCATCTCATACAATAAAATTTAGCATCATGTCTTGACCATATCACATCACAACATGCCCTGAAAAAACAAGTTAGACGTCCTCGACATTGTTGTTGCAAGTTTTACGTGGCTGCTACGGGCTTAGCAAGAACCGTTCTTACCTACGCATCAAAACCACAACGATAGTTTGTCAAGTTGGTGCTGTTTTAACCTTCGCAAGGACCGGGCGTAGCCACACTTGGTTCAACTAAAGTTGGAGAAACTGACACCCGCCAGCCACCTGTGTGCAAAGCACGTCGGTAGAACCAGTCTCGCGTAAGCGTACCCGTAATGTCGGTCCGGGCCGCTTCATCCAACAATACCGCCGAACCAAAGTATGACATGCTGGTAAGCAGTATGACTTATATCGCCCACAACTCACTTGTGTTCTACTCGTGCACAACATCAATGCATAGAACCTAGGCTCTGATGCCACTGTTGGGAAACGTAGTAATTCCAAAAAAATTCCTACGCACACGCAAGATCATGGTGATGCATAGCAACGAGAGGGGAGAGTGTTGTCTACGTACCCTCGTAGACCAAAAGCGGAAGCGTTAGCACAACGCGGTTGATGTAGTCGTACGTCTTCACGGCCCGACCGATCAAGCACCGAAACTACGACACCTCCGAGTTTTAGCACACGTTCAGCTCGATGACGATCCCCGGACTCTGATCCAGCAGAATGTCAGGGAAGAGTTTCGTCAGCATGACGGCGTGGTGACGATCTTGATGTTCTACCGTCGCAGGGCTTCGCCTAAGCACCGCTACAATATTATCGAGGATTATGGTGGAGGAGGGCACCGCACACGGCTAATAGATCTCAAGGATGAATTGTTGTGTCTAGAGGTGCCCCCTGCCCCCGTATATAAAGGAGCAAGGGGGAGGGGCGGCCGGCCAGGAGGAGGCGCGCCAGGGAGGAGACCTACTCCTACCGGGAGTAGGACTCCCTCCTTTCCTTGTCCAACTAGGAGAGGGGGGAGGAAGGGAGAGAGGAGAGAAAGGAAAGGGGGAGCCGCCCCTCCCTCCTTGTCCAATTCTGACTAGAGGGGGAGGGGCGCGCAGCCTGCCCTAGCCGCCCCTCTTCTGCTCCACTTTGGGCCCATGAGGCCCATTAACCCCCGGGGGGGTTCCGGTAACCCCCGGTACTCCGTTTTATATCTGATAACTCCCGGAACCATTCCTGTGTCCGAATATAGTCGTCCAATATATCAATCTTTATGTCTCGACTATTTCGAGACTCCTCGTTATGTCCGTGATCACATCCGGGACTCCGAACAACCTTCGGTACATCAAAATATATAAACTCATAATGAAACTATCATCATAATGTTAAGCGTGCGGACCCTACGGGTTCGAGAACAATGTAGACATGACCGAGACACGTCTCCGGTCAATAACCAATAAAGCGGAACCTGGATGCTCATATTGGCTCCTACATATTCTACGAAGATCTTTTATCGGTCAGACCGCATAACAACATATGTCGTTCCCTTTGTCATCGGTATGTTACTTGCCCGAGATTTCATCGTCGGTATCTCAATACCTAGTTCAATCTCGTTACCGGCAAGTCTCTTTACTCGTTCCGTAATACATCATCCCGCAACTAACTTATTAGTTGCAATGCTTGCAAGGCTTATGTGATGTGCATTACCGAGAGGGCCTAGAGATACCTCTCCGACAATCGGAGTGACATATCCTAATCTCGAAATATGCCAACCCAACAAATACCTTCGGAGACACCTGTAGAGCACCTTTATAATCACCCAGTTACGTTGTGACGTTTGGTAGCACACAAAGTGTTCCTCCGGTAAACGGGAGTGGCATAATCTCATAGTCATAGGAACATGTATAAGTCATGAAGAAAGCAATAGCAACAAACTAAACGATCAAGTGCTAAGCTAACGAAATGGGTCAAGTCAATCACATCATTCTACTAATGATGTGATCCTGTTAATCAAATGAAAACTCATGTCTATGGTTAGGAAACGTAACCATCTTCGATCAACGAGCTAGTCAAGTAGAGGCATACTAGTGACACTATGTTTGTCTATGTATTCACACATGTATTATGTTTCCGGTTAATACAATTCAAGCATGAATAATAAACATTTATCATGATATAAGGAAATAAATAATAACTTTATTATTGCCTCTAGGGCATATTTCCTTCAACTTGATGAATGGAGAACCCAAGCTTATGAAAATGCCAAGTTGTTTAAAGAAAAGGATAAAAGATGGCATGACAAAAGGATACAAAAGCGTGAGTTTAATGTAGGTGATTATGTATTGCTATACAACTCTCGTTTAAGATTTTTTGCAGGGAAACTTCTCTCTAAATGGGAAGGCACCTATGTTATCGAGGAGGTTTATTGTTCCGGTGCCATAAAAATCAACAACTTCGAAGGCACAAATCCGAAGGTGGTAAACGGTCAAAGAATCAAACACTATATCTCAGGTAATCCCATAAATGTTGAAACCAATATTATTGAAACCGTAACCCCAGAGGAATACATAAGGGACACTTTCCAGAATGTTTCAGACTCCGAAAAGGAATAGGTATGTGGTACGGTAAGTAAACAGACTCCAAAACAATTTTAAGGAAATATTTCTCCGTTTTGGAATATTTAGAAAAGTAGAAAATTAAGTAGCAGTCCGGGAAGGACACAAGGGCCCCACGAGGGTGGAGGGCGCGCCCTACCCCCTGGGCGCGCCCCCCTACCTCGTGAGCACCTCGTGTGCCTTCCGGACTCCGTTTTCTTGCATGATACGTATTTTGGTCGGTAAAAATTCATTATATAATCTCCCGGGGGTTTTGGACTCCCGTAGCACACAAAAATCCTCTGTTTTTGTTTTGAGCTGTTGCTACTGCATATTAGAGCAAGATGTCTTCTCAAGAGTCAGTCGGGGAGAGCCGAGTGTCTAATCCGGCACCGGAACCAAGGGCAAACAGCGACCCTGACCACTTTGGGCCAGTAACGGAGGAAGAGATGGAGGCTGACCTAATGAGGGTAGATGCCATGGAGGATCAAGAAGTCACCTCTCGCTTCCAAGATGGATTCACAATGGGAGAACTGCAGAGCTCAGCTATTCCAAACTCGGTTATCCCTTCCAATGTTAGATTACTTTCTTATGAGAATATGAAAAAGAGTGTCACTGGTTCTCCCGTAGCTATGCAGCACCCTTGGGTGCAGGGAGCCTTGGCCGTTACAGGAAAACTCCGAAAGGAAATAATGGATCTCAAGCAGCAAGTCACCAAGCTTGAGGAGGAGAATCATATTTTGAAGGGCATCATCGCCAAAAACATCACATCACCATCCCCGAAAAGAGAGACATAATCACCTGGGTATGTGTAGCGACCAGACCTCAAACAGTCTGATCCCTGTGCTCCAGTGTCATCCCTGGATCAGTAATGCTGACACCACACAGTACTCAGAGGATTTATAGCAGAGTAGCAATCACACATTTATTACATCGAGTGTCTCAAAAGAGAACTTATTACAATAAATATGGCTTAAGGCCATCTAATAACAATAACAGCGGAAGGCTTGGAAGATAAGTGAGTCCATCAACTCCAACGGCATCACTGAGTATAGGACCATGACCTAAAAACTCCTTAATCATCGTCTGAAAAGTCTGCAACATTAACGTTGCAGCCCGAAAATGGGTCAGCGCATGGAATATGCTGGCAAGGTAACACATATAGAGTAATGGAATGAAACAGCTATTCTATATGCATATTTGGCTGGTGGAAAGCTCTATGGTTACAGTTTTGCGTAAAGCCAATTTTTCCCTACTTCAAAGGAATAAAATTTAATTACTATCATGGTGGTTGTTAAACATTGAGAATGGTTGACAGCATTCTCAATCCCAATTAAATATCATCATTAAACATAACCCAACAAAATTAATTTAGAGTAACATGTTGAGATTCACATGAAAATCCAAGTACTGGATACTCAAGATGTCCATAACCGGGGACACGGCTAACCATGATTAGTTTATTACACTCTGCAGAGGTTTGCGCACTTTTCCCCAGAAGACTCGATCGCCTCCGTTTGGTTTCTCGCACTACATGGTGTTTGAGAAGACGGATGACCGAGACATAGTCTTTCAGAAGCGCTAGCACCTTACGATGGGTAGACCGTACCACCTACATCCCCTACATCTGCTAGTCTACCACTGTAAGAGTTCGCATGACTTAGTCAACTATGCTAGAGCCCATAATAGCTTGTGGCTGCACACGGAAGTTTCTAGTATGAATAGTCTCATGATCCCTTTGAACCTGGGTGGCGATCCAAAAGAAAACAGGCAAGTCCTGGAATACCCAGGTGCCTCAATCCACCCAGATGTGTGTTTAAGTTGCCACCTTAGACAAACCATTAATTAACAATCTCACATCTGTCATGGATTTCACTCACCCAATCCACGTCTACTAGCATAGCATGGCATAATGAGCAAACGTAGAAGTAACTCCCAAAGGTTTGAAAATAAACAGGTAATAGGTACTACCTCATCTACTTCCCATCCCACAATTTAATTAGATCCTAATCATGCAATGTGTGAGGATTGATCTAATGCAATAAAACTGGGTAGTAGAAAAGGTATGATCAAAGTGTTACTTGCCTTGCTGATGATCCGCGAAACCTAACGATTCGAAGTAACAGGCGGCGCACTCCGGGTATTCTATCGCAGACAAACAAACAAGCATACAATAAGTACTCATCTAATGCACAGGTAAAACTCAAATAAGAGATCTTAACCAGAAGGTTCAACTTAAGAACTCCAGTTGGCAAAAAGAATCAAATCGAACGAAGCAATGAAAATCAAACGGAGAAAGAAAACAACTTCGTTCTAGCAATCTGGATCTAGGGCAAATTTTACAGTAGCAAAATCTTGTTTAAGTTGGTTAAACGGATGGGTTTCGAGACGAATCCCTAGGCGCTTGAATCGCCTGATTCCGATAAATGAGCGAAAAGTTAAACTAAAACGAAAATCAGATCAGGAATCGCGATCAGAAAAATCGCGGATTTAATCCGAGAAAAAGAAAAACGATGAACGCTGATTTTTTTCTCTTTTTTCGGCACGGAAAACGAGGCGCAACGAACCTTGGGCGGCGGGATCGTCGACGGCGGTGGCAGCGGCTCCGGCGTCGTGCGCGGATCGAGGCGGGGCTGATGGGCAGGGGCGGCGCTATTTAAAGGCTGCCCCCGGGCGGTGTCCCGCTCGGGTATGGCCCGAAGTCGGTTCGGTTTTTTTTAATTTATTCCGCTCGGAAGAAAAATAAAAAGAAATACTAAATGGACTCGAAAAATTCCGAAATAAATTTTCACGGGCTTCTAAAATCAAGCCGCACAAGGTGAACATTTATTTGGGCCCTAAATGCAATTTTGAAAAACGCACATTTTTCCTAAATTCAAATAAAACATCGAAAAACTCTAAAATAAAATCTTATTTGATTTTTTTATTAAATCCTCAATATTTCTTTTATTTGGGAAAGTCATTTTATTCCCTCTCTCATATTTTTATAATAGAAATAATTGATGATAAAATAAATAAAATCAAATGATCCTATTCTCAAAATTTGAGAAAACTCAAATATGAAAAAAAAAACGAAATCCCCAACTCTCTCCGTGGGTCATTGAGTTGCGTACAATTTCTAGGATCCACCAAAATAGAAAAAATAAAATATGATATGCATGATGATCTAATGTATAACATTCCAAATTGAAAAATTGGGATGTTACAAACCTACCCCCCTTAAGATGAATCTCGCCCTCGAGATTCGGGTTGGCTAGAAAATAGGTGAGGGTGGTCCTTGAGAAAATCTTCCTCTCGCTCCCAGGTGGCTTCATCCTCCGTGTGGTGGCTCCACTGAACTTTGCAAAACTTGATAACCTTGCCGCGAGTGACTCGACTGGCAAACTCGAGGATCTTAATTGGTTTCTCCTCGTACGTCAAATCGTTATCCAACTGAATAGTTTCCAAAGGCACTGTATCTCTCAACGGTATGTCAGCCATCTCCGCGTGACATTTCTTTAACTGAGAAACGTGGAACACATCATGTACTCCTGACAATCCTTCGGGCAATTCCAACTTGTAGGCTACTTCTCCCATACGCTCCAAAACTCGACAGGGTCCTACAAATCATGGTGCTAACTTCCCTTTAACTCCAAAACGCTTTGTTCCCCGAAGTGGAGATACTCGAAGATACGCTCTATCTCCGACTTTGTAAACGGTCTCCTTGCGTTTAGAATCCGCATAACTCTTCTGTCTGGACTGGGCTACCTTGAGCCTATCACGAATCAACTTCACCTTCTCTTCAGACTCTTTAATCAAGTCAGGACCAAACAACAGGCGGTCTCCAACTTCATCCCACTACAACAGTGTCCTGCACCTCCTTCCGTACAAGGCTTCGAAAGGGGCCATCTTTAGACTGGTTTGATAATTGTTGTTGTAAGAGAACTCTGCATATGACAAATTATCGTCCCAACTAGATCCATAATCTAGCACACAAGCTCTCAGCATATCCTCCAAAATCTGACTGAATCTCTCGATCTGTCCATCTGTCTATGGATGAAAAGCTGTACTGAATTCTAGCCTGGTACCCAAAGTTTCGTGCAACTGCTTCCAGAACTTTGAGGTAAACTGGGTTCCTCTATCTGATATGATACTCCTTGGAACTCCATGCAGACATACGATCCTGGTCATGTATATCTTTGCCAACTTAGCACTGGTGTAAGTGGTCTTTACTGGGATGAAATGAGCTACCTTCGTCAATCGATCAACTACAACCCAAATCGAGTCATAGCCTGAACGAGTCCTGGGCAATCCCGTGATAAAATCCATGCCTAGCTTATCCCACTTCCATTCGGGTATCGACAATGGTTGTAACAATACTGCTGGCTTCTGATGCTCTGCCTTTACTCTCTGACATACATCACAAACTCCTACATACTCCGCAATATCCTTCTTCATTCCGGTCCACCAGAAAATATCCTTCAAATCCAGATACATCTTGGTATTTCCTGGGTGAATTGAATACGGTGAGTCGTGTGCCTCTTGCAAAATCAACTTCCTGATCTTCGGGTCATTCGGCACATAAATGCGGTCTTCAAACCATAGGGTGTCGTGCTCATCCTCACGAAATCCTTTAGCTTTTCCTTTGCTCAGCTTCTCCTTTATAGCGGCAATCTCTTTGTCAGCTTTCTGTGCTTCCTTGATTTTATCCATCAAGGTTGACTGAATCTCCAATGCTGCTACATAACCTCTCGGAACTATTTCCAAATATAGTTCACGAAGATTCTCTGCTAACTCCTTGGGTATTTCTCCCGTCATTAACGTATTGACATGGCTCTTACGGCTTAATGCGTCAGCTACTACATTAGCCTTTCCAGGATGATAATGCAATTTCATATCATAATCCTTGATAAGCTCCAACCATCTCCTTTGTCTGAGATTTAACTCCTTCTGTGTGAAAATGTACTTCGAACTCTTATGATCCGTGTACACCTCACAATGATTTCCATTGAGGAAATGTCTCCATGTCTTCAATGCATGCACTACGGCTGCTAACTCCAAATCATGCGTAGCATAATTCAACTCATGAGGCTTCAGTTGTCTTGAGGCGTATGAAACAACTCTCCCTTCCTACATAAGCACTGCTCCAAGTCCTCGACGTGAAGCGTCGCAATACACCTCATAATCCTTGGTCTAGTCTGGCAAAATCAACACTAGTGAGGTAACCAAATGTTTCTTCAACTCCTGGAAACTAGCCTCACATTCCTCTGTCCATATGAACTTGGTATCTTTCTTCAACAACTCAGTCATAGGTTTTGCAATCTTTGAGAAATTCTCAATAAATCTCCAGTAGTATCCTACGAGTCCAAGGAAACTCCGGATCTCTCCAACTGTTGTTGGGGCTTCCCACTTGGTCACGGTTTCAACTTTAGCAGGGTCTACTGCTATACCTTCTCCAGATATAACATGTCCGAGGAATCCTACTTCCTTCAACTAAAACTCACATTTGCTGAACTTGGCATATAATTGATGTTCTCTGAGCTTTCCAAGTACCAAACACAAATGCTCCTTGTGTTCCTCTTCATTCTTCGAATAAACCAGGATATCATCAATGAACACTACAACGAACTTATCCAAAAACTCCATAAACAATTTGTTCATCATGTTCATAAAATAGGTAGGTGCGTTAGTCAGACAAAATGACATAACGGTATACTCGTACAGCCCATACCTTGTGGTAAAAGTTGTCTTAGGTATATCCTGTTCTCGAATCTTCAACTGGTGGTATCCTGATCGTAGATCGGTCTTGGAAAATACCTTAGCTCCTTGCAATCGATCAAACAGATCATTGATCATCGGTAATGGGTACTTGTTCTTGATCGTTACTTCATTCAATCCTCGATAATCAACAACCATCCTTAACGATCCATCCTTCTTCTCCACTAGTAGTACTGGCGATCCCCAAGGCGAAGAACTTGGGCGAATATATCCCTTATCCAGTAACTCTTTAATCTGCTTCTTAATTTCCACCAAATCCTTTGCTGGCATCCTATATGGTCTCTTTGATATTGGACCTGTGCCTGGCAATAGCTCAATCAAAAACTCAATATCTCTATCCGGTGGCATGCCTGGCAACTCTTCTGGAAATACATCAGGGAAATCCCTTACCACTGGTACTTCCTCCTGCACAACTCCTGTTAGGCAATTTACTTGAGTCCTCTTTGGCACATGCCGGGATACATACTTGATCCTTCTTCCTTCTGGGGTGGTAAGCAAAATTGACTTACTAGCACATCCAATATTCCCTTCATACTTTGATAACCAATCCATGCCTAATATCACATCCAATCCTTGAGATTCCAATACTATTAGGTCTAAGGAAAAAACATAGTTACCAATCCTTAATGGTAACCGATCACACCATAGACTAGCCACATACTCTGCTCCGGGCGAGGTTACTAAAATGGGTGACCTAAGGGCTTGGGTTGGTAGGTTATACTTATCCACAAATCCCCTTGAGATGTATGAATGCGATGCACCAGTATCAAAAAGAACGAGTGCAGTAAATGACTTAACCAAAAACTTACCTATTACTGCATCGGGCTGAGCTTCAACCTCCTCCATGCTAACGTGGTTCACCTGTCCCTTGTTGAAAGGGTTCGGCTTCTTCCCAGAACTTCCATTGCCATTTTGGCCTTCAGGACATTCATTAGCATAATGTCCGGTCTTCTGACACTTAAAACAAGTGACTTGGCTTAGGTCCTTCTTGGCTGGGGTTGATGGGTTGGTGCGGTTCTGGCCGTTGCTTCCTCCATTGCCATTACCATTCTTGGTGCCATTGTGATTGTGCGAGCTACCTCCTCCATGGGTATGCTGAAAATGTCCTCCCGGTCTAGGGGTAAAACATGGCTTCTGCTGAGCTCCTGAATTGTACTTTCCTTGTCCATACTTCCTCTTGCGGTTCTCAATTTGCTGCTGCTTGCCTTCAATCATAAGAGCACGACCTACCAACTCCTGGTAGTTGTTGAAGGTTGCTACCATCAACTGCATGCTCAACTCATCATTCGGTCCTTCCAGAAACTTCTCCTGCTTAGCTGCATCCGTAGCAACGTCATCTGGGGCATAACGTGCTAACTTACTAAATTCCTAGACATACTAGCCAACTGTCCGTCCTCCTTGGTGCAAGTTGCGAAACTCACGCTTCTTCATGGCCATAGCTCCTGCTAAAACATGTGCAGTACGAAAAGCCTACTGAAACTGGTCCCATGTGACAGTGTCGACTGGGAAAGTGGCTGTGAAATTCTCCCACCATGATGCTGCTGGTCCTTCTAGCTGATGTGCGGCAAACTTCACCTTCTCCGCATCTGTGCATCCTGCTGTGGTCAACTCCCTAGCTGTCTTGTGGAGCCAATCATCTGCTACTATCGGCTCGGTGCTACTAGAGAACACCGGCGGAGTCAGCCTAAGAAAAACGGGCTAAGTGGTCAACAAGTGGTGGTGGTGGTTGGTTGTTGTTGTTGTTCCCCTGATTCTGATTCTGGACTAGCAACTCCATCAATGTGTTCTGCTGCTGGATCAACTAGGTGAGCTCCGGTGGAAAGGCAAATCCGGGGTCACGTCTCAGAGGCATCTGAGGGTTTAGAAAAGATGAGATATAAGAATAGAGGGGGTCTAAAGAGAAAACACTACCCATATGCACATGAGGCAATAGCAAACAATTAACTTCAATCAATCAAACAAGGGCATACAATCGATCTAACTATCGCAAAAGTTCTCGGACTACTATATTTACATGGTGGACTACTACTACTGATGAGGTGGTCTACTAGAAATATTCTTTGGTTGTTGACTCCATAATATCTGCTCTAGCTTCATCAACATAGTCATCATCGCTACTATCTGGTTCCAAGTCGGTGCCGTCAATGATGATGTAGTCTTCTGGGCTAATCTCCTAGGGTTCTTCGTCTTCATCTACTGGCGTAGGGCCTCCCATAAATATTCCAATCTTCTTGATCAGGTCGTCATTCTTCTCCACCAATACTTCAATTTCTTCTTCATAATATTCACGTGTAGCCTTGAGTTCTTCCTCCAGTTCCTTGATTCTAGTCTTTGCCTTCTTCAGGTCTATCATGTCGGCGCACATCTGGTTCTCCTATCGTTGAATGTGCTGGTTTAACTCCTGGATAAAAGCTGCAGTTGATCTATCCTTCCTGGTGCTGATCACCTCCCAGTGCTCATCTCGACGCCCACAAATCTGGTAGATAGTATCCTTGAGATCCTTGCGGTAGACTTCTCCAATGCGTCCCACGGCGATGTGTGCTGACATGCTCTTTCCTAGACTCCAAGTTGGTGCATCAAAAGAAAACTCTATGGGCTCAGTGACTGGCATGAACGTCCTTCGTGGAACTTGAACATGAATCATCCAGCGCTCTTCTTCAGGTAAAGTGGCGTTGTAGGTTCTCGTGGAGCTTGGTACTCCTATGTTTAGGTATCTAGTGACTTCCTTCAAGTGTCGTACAAAGGGTGTATCTTCATCTGGTTGTGTGAACTTGTTCCTTGCATCCGCCATCCTAAAGAGTAGAAAAGATGAGAGGTCAGAAGAGAAGAGAGTGAATAGTGATCTAGGTCTTTTGCTTAGTGGTCGTGTCCTGCAGTCAGCGTGTGCTCTGATACCATCTCTGTAGCGACCAGACCTCAAACAGTCTGATCTCTTTGCTCCGGTGTCATCCCTGGATCAGTAATGCTGACACCACACAGTACTCGGAGGATTTATAGCAGAGTAGCAATCACAATTACATCGAGTGTCTCAAAAGAGAACTTATTACAATAAATATGGCTTAAGGCCATCTAATAACGATAACAGTGGAAGGCTTGGAAGATAAGTGAGTCCATCAACTCCAACGGCATCACTGAGTATAGGACCACGACCTAAAAACTCCATAATCGTCGTTTGAAAAGTCTGCAACATTAACGTTGCAGCCCGAAAACGGGTCAGCACATGGAATATGCTGGCAAGGTAACACATAGAGAGTAATGGAATGAAACAGCTATTCTATATGCATATTTGGCTGGTGGAAAGCTCTATGGTTACAGTTTTGCGTAAAGCCAATTTTTCCCTACTTCAAAGGAATAAAATTTAATTACTATCATGGTGGTTGTTAAACATTGAGAATGGTTGATAGCATTCTGAATCCCAATTAAATATCATCATTAAACATAACCCAACAAAATTAATTTAGAGTAACATGTTGAGATTCACATGAAAATCCAAGTACTAGATACTCAAGATGTCCATAACCGGGGACACGGCTAACCATGATTAGTTTATTACACTCTGCAGAGGTTTGCGCACTTTTCCCCAGAAGACTCGATCGCCTCCGTTTGGTTTCTCGCAATACATGGTGTTTGAGAAGATGGATGACCGAGACATAGTCTTTCAGAAGCGCTAGCACCTTACGATGGGTAGACCGTACCACCTACATCCCCTACATCTGCTAGTCTACCACTGTAAGAGTTCGCACGACTTAGTCAACTATGCTAGAGCCCATAATAGCTTGTGGCTGCACACGGAAGTTTCTAGTATGAATAGTCTCATTATCCCTTTGAGCCTGGGTGGCGGTCCAAAAGAAAACAGGCAAGTCCTGGAATACCCAGGTGCCTCAATCCACCCAGATGTGTGTTTAAGTTGCCACCTTAGATAAACCATTAATTAACAATCTCACATCTGTCATGGATTTCACTCACCCAATCCACGTCTACTAGCATAGCATGGCATAATGAGCAAACGTAGAAGTAACTCCCAAAGGTTTGAAAATAAACAGGTAATAGGTACTACCTCATCTACTTCCCATCCCACAATTTAATTAGATCCTAATCATGCAATGTGTGAGGATTGATCTAATGCAATAAAACTGGGTAGTAGAAAAGGTATGATCAAAGTGTTACTTGCCTTGCTGATGATCCGCGAAACCTAACGATTCGAAGTAACAGGCGGCGCACTCCAGGTATTCTATCGCAGACAAACAAACAAGCATACAATAAGTACTCATCTAATGCACAGGTAAAACTCAAATAAGAGATCTTAACCAGAAGGTTCAACTTAAGAACTCCGGTTGGCAAAAAGAATCAAATCGAACGAAGCAACGAAAATCAAACGGCGAAAGAAAAAAACTTCATTCTAGCAATCTGGATCTAGGGTAAATTTTACAGTAGCAAAATCTTGTTTAAGTTGGTTAAACGGATAGAGGGTTTCGAGACGAAACCCTAGGCGCTTGAATCGCCTGATTCCGATAAACGAGTGAAAAGTTAAACTAAAACAAAATCGGATCAGGAATCGCGATCAGAAAAATCACGGATTTAATCCAAGAAAAAGAAAAACGATGAACGCCGATTTTTTTTCCTCTTTTTTTCTCTTTTTTCGGCACGAAAAACGAGGCACGACGAACCTCGGGCGGCGGGATCATCGGCGGCGGCTCAGGCGGCGCGCGCGGATCGAGGTGGGGCTGATGGGCTGGGGCGGCTCGGGGCGGCGCTATTTAAAGGCTGCCCCGGGGCGGTGTCCCGCTCGGGTACGGCCCGAAGTCGGTTCGTTTTTTTTTCATTTATTCCGCTCGGAAGAAAAATAAAAAGAAATACTAAACGGACTCCAAAATTCTGAAATAAATTTTCTCGGGCTTCTAAAATCAAGCCGCACAAGGTGAACATTTATTTGGGCCCTAAATGCAATTTTGAAAAACGCACATTTTTCCTAAATTCAAATAAAACACCGAAAAACTCCGAAATAAAATCTTATTTTATTTTTTATTAAATCCTCAATATTTCTTTTATTTGGGAAAGTCATTTTATTCCCTCTCTCATATTTTTGTAATAGAAATAATTGATGATAAAATAAATAAAATCAAATGATCCTATTCTCAAAATTTGAGAAAACTCAAATATGAAAATAACGAAATCCCCAACTGTCTCCGTGGGTCATTGAGTTGCGTAGAATTTCTAGGATCAACCAAAATGCAAAAATAAAATATGGTATGCATGATGATCTAATGTATAACATTCCAAATTGAAAATTTGGGATGTTACAGTATGGGCACTCGACTTGGCAACTGCCAGGCTTGGGGGAGTGCCCCGGTATCGTATCACCATCACCTTTATCTTTAACGTTTTCCTTAGTTCGATCCTATTAGTAGTATTTTGATCTAGTAGAATAAAGTTTATGGCATGATCTAGTTGTGAGCTTTGCTTTATTATCCTTCTATGTAATCGAGTCCGTGAGCTATATAATAAAGATTAGTGTTGAGTCAAGGGCTTGATTATTTTGCCATGATCCTAAGTGAATAAAAGAAAGGAGAAAGAAATAAAAAGAAACAAAGAGATCATATGGATCTCATGGAGAGTAATGAGCTCACATAGGAAAAGTATGATGAATAAAAGTTGTTGAGAGTTGACAAGCATAGTTTTGGTCATCGTTGCAATTAATAGGAAGTAATAAAGAAAGAGAGGTCTTCACATATAGATATACTATCTTGGACATATTTTATGATTGTGAGCACTCATTAAAATATGACATGCTAAAGAGTTGACATTGGACAAGGAAGACAACGTAATGGGTTAAGTTTTCTTACATCTGAGGTAAATTATATTGTCTTGGATCCTCCAACATGTTGAGCTTGCCTTTCCCCCTCATGCTAGCCAAATTCTCAGCACCAAGTAGAGATACTACTTGTCCTTCCAAATACCCTTAAACCAGTTTTGCCATGAGAGTCCACCATATCTACCTATGGATTGAATAAGATCCTTCAAGTAAGTTGTCATCGGTGCAAAGCAATAAAAATTGCTCTCTAAATATGTATGATTGATTGGTGTGGGAGAAATAAGCTTTATACGATCTTGTGATATGGAAGTAATAAAAGCGACAGACTGCATAATAAAGGTTCATATCACAAGGGGCAATATAAAGTGACGTTCTTTCGCATTAAGATTTTGTGCATCCAACCATAAAAGCGCATGGCAACCTCTGCTTCCCTCTGCGAAGGGCCTATCTTTTATTATTATCTTCTACCTTATGCAAGTGTCATGGTGATCTTCACCTCTCCCTTTTTCATTTTATCCTTTGGCAAGCACAGTATGTTGGAAAGATCCTTGTATATATGGCTAAGTGGATGTTAGTTTTCACGAACTATTACTGTTGACATTACCCTTGAGGTAAAACGTTGGGAGGCAAAAATATAAGCCCCTATCTTTCTCTGTGTCTGATTAAAACTCCACACCCATAAGTATTGCATGAGTGTCAGCAATTGTGAAAGATTATATGATACTTGAGTATGTGGACTTGCTGAAAAGCTCTTATACATTGACTCTTTCCTATGTTATGATAAATTGCAATTGCTTCAATGACTGAGATTGTACTTTGTTAGTTTTCAATGAAGTTTACGATTCATACTTGATATTGTGATCGAATTATTACTCTAGCATTAGAGATCATATGACAAGAATTATATAAGTTGCTGTTCTAAGAATGATCATGATGCCCTCATGTCCGTATTTTATTTTTATCGACACCTTCATCTCTAAACATGTGGACATATTTTTCGATTTCGGCTTTTCGCTTGAGGACAAGCGAGGTCTAAGCTTGGGGGAGGTGATACGTCCATTTTGCATCATGCTTTTATATTAATATTTATTGCATTATGGGTTGTTATTTCACATTATCTCACAATACTTATGGCTATTCTCTCTTATTTTACAAGGTTTACATAAGGAGGGAGAATGTCGGCAGCTGGAATTCTGGGCTGGAAAAGGAGCAAATATTAGAGACCTATTCTGCACAACTCCAAAAGTCCTGAAACTCCATGGAACACCTTATAATAAATAATGAAAAATCCTCGCCAAAGATGAAGACCAGGGGCCCACACCCTTCTCACGAGGGTGGGGGGTGCCCCCCCCTAGGGTGCGCCCCCCTACCTCGTGGACCCCCTGGTGGCTCTCCGATGACCATCTTCTCCTATATGAAGTCTTTCTCGAGAAAAAAATAAGAAACAACCTTTCGGGATGAAACTCCGCCGCCACGAGGCGGAACCTTGGCGGATCCAATCTAGAGCTCCGGCAGAGCTGTTCTGCCGGGGAAACTTCCCTCCCGCAGGGGAAAATCATCGCCATCGTCATCACCAATGCTCCTCTCATCGGGAGAGGGCAATCTTCATTAACATCTTCATCAGCACCATCTCATCTCAAAACCCTAGTTCATCTCTTGTATCCAATTCTTGTCTCCAAGTCCGGTATTGGTGCTAGTAGGCTGCTAGCAGTGTTAATTACTCCTTGTAGTTGATGCTAGTTGGTTTAACTGGTGGAAGATCATATGTTCAGATCCTATATGCATATTAATACCCCTCTGATTATGATCATGTTTAGTCTTTGTGGGTAGTTACGTTTGTTCCTGAGGACAAGGGAGAAGTCTTGCTATTAGTAGTCATGTGAATTTGGTATTCGTTCGATATTTTGATGAGATGTATGTTGTCTAGCCTCTAGTGGTGTTATGTGAATGTCGACTACATAACACTTCACCATTATTTGGGCCTAGAGGAAGGCATTGGGAAGTAATAAGTAGATGATGGGTTGCTAGAGTGATAGAAGCTTAAACCCTAGTTTATGCGTTGCTTCATAAGGGGCTGTTTTGGATCCATGTGTTTCATGCTATGGTTAGGTTTACCTTAATACTTTTCTTGTAGTTGCGGATGCTTGCAGTAGAGGTTAATCATAAGTGGGATGCTTGTTCAAGTAAGAACAACACCCAAGCACTGGTCCACCCACATGTCAAATTATCAAAGTACCGAACGCGAATCATATGAACGTGATGAAAACTAGCTTGACGATATTCCCATGTGTCCTCGGGAGCTCTTTTCCTTATATAAGAGTTTGTCCAGGCTTGTCCTTTGCTACAAAAAGGATTGGGCCACCTTGCTGCATTTTATTTACTTTTGTTATTTGTTGCTCGTTACAAATTATCTCATCACAAAACTATCTGTTACCACTTATTTCAGTACTTGAAGAGAATACCTTGCTCAAAACCGTTTATCGTTTCCTTCTGCTCCTCGTTGGGTTCAACACTCTTACTTATCGAAAGGACTACGATAGATCCCCTATACTTGTGGACCATCAGGCCACCCCCAGGGAGGTCTTGGTGTCGTCCGCCTCGCAAGGCTTGGCCCCTCGCGAGAGTCTTGGGTGGTCGCTGCTGAACCTGGGTCGTACCAGGTCGTTGGTGGAGCCACGCTCGCGGGCCACAGGCAGGCAAGTCTAGGCACCCCCGGTCCCAGAATGCCGACAAGAATGGTAACATTTATACTCCCCCACCACCAACAAGCACACTCCACGGCTGGTCCGAAACAACGGGTACCGTCCAACTAACACCAGTCTTGGGGGAGTTTTGTTTGCAATTATTTTGATTTGATTTGAGCATGGGACTGAGCATCCCGGTTACCAGCCATTTTCTCGTGAATGAGGAGCGGAGTCCACTCATCATGAGAATAACCCACCTAGCATGGAAGATATTGACAACCCTAGTTGGTACATGAGCGATTCGAGCATACAAAATAGATTATTATTTGAAGGTTTAGAGTTTGGCACATGCAAATTTACTTGGAACGGCGGGTAAATACTGCATATAGGAAGGTATGGTGGACTCATATGGAACAACTTTGGGGTTTACGGAAGTGGTTGCACAAGCAGTATTCCCGCTTAGTACAAGTGAAGGCTAGAAAAAGACTAGGAAGCGACCAACTAGAGAGTGACAACAGTCACAAACATGCATTGAGATTAACCAACATTGAATGCAAGCATGAGTAGGATATAAATCGCCATGAACATAATTATCGTGGAGGCTATGTTGATTTTGTTTCAACTACTTGCGTGAAAATGTGCCAAGTCAAGCCACTCGAATCATTCAAAGGAGGATACCATCCTATCATACCGCATCACAACCGTTTTTATTTCCATGTTGGCACGCAAGGTAAACCATTATAAACTCCAAGCTAATTAAGCATGTCATGAGTAACTATAATCTCTAATTGTCATTGCAAACATGTTTCATTCATAATAGGCTAAATCAGGAATGATGAACTAATCATATTTACAAAAACAAGATAGGTCGAATTGATACCAGATTTTCCTCATCTCAATCATTTCATCATATATCGTCATTATTGCCTTTCACTTGCATGACAGAACGGTGTGGAAAATAATAATAGGGCACATGCATCGGACCACTACTACAGGATGCTGCTAACGTGACACTACGATCAGAGACCCTTCGACGAAACTATGTGCGATGCAATAATCACAAACGGTGGTGTAAAAAACCCGTCAAAAAGGTGCAAAACGTTTGCGATGGAGGATGCATTAAACACGGTTCAGATTTTAGTTGTGTGTGCGATGCAGGGCATACGGTTCAGTTCAATTAACTATTTGCGATGAGGAGGAACAAAAGAAACAGGCAGCCAGATGAAGGTGTGTGCGATGTATATTATACGGTTCACTTAGATGAACTGTTTGTGATTAGGCAACACAAAAGAAACAGTCAGCCAGATCAAGGTGTGTGAGATATACGGCATGTGGTTCACTCAGATGAACTATTTGTGTTGAGACAAGAGAACAGAAACGGTTCAACTTAACAAGATGTGTGTGATACGTGGCAAACAGGTCTGTAATCAGAAATGTGTGCGAAGACCGATAGTAACACAGACGGTTGCTGCTAATAAGACATGTGTGTTGTGCGATGGGATTGCATATATATATATATATAGACACACACACACTTATAAGGACATGGTTGCATAACCAAATTAAACATCCACTTACATAGGTGGCTACTACAACCACGGCATTTTCACACACCAAAGTAAACTATTACATGCATAATTACATAGGTGGCTACTACATACATGACATTTCCACAAACCAATAAAGTAAACTATATATTACATGCATGGTCAACTAGCATAAACGATCATCTGATCATCATCCACTTCTTGTGACACTTGCTCAACTCGTGGACCAATCCGGGCTCATCGATTTGGGTAACGAGGCACTTCCTCATGTCAACGATCCGCCTATGCATCTCGTAGCATGTGTACAGGTTCTTGGCCATGAACCTCAGGTGAGGTTCATCCAGTTGCCGCATCCAGGCCCTGTGCCAGGACACGGGACTTGTTCTCTGTGCATCCTGCTTCCTCTTTTCGTAGTAGGGGTCGATGATGGCCGAGGCGAGTTCAACCAGAGAGTCCTTCGTGTTGCCCCAGACCCTATAGTGGTCACGGATTTCGACAAGGTTCTTGCAGGCCAAGCCCGTAACACTGAGCGCTTTTACATCGTCGGTGGTTTCCACCGTGGCAAACTTGTAGTCGGTGCTGTTGACAAACCTATTGAAACGGTCGCAAGGCTCTATGGACATGCAGTAGTGGTAGATGAGGACATGATGGCGCATGCACAACTGGGCAACGGCAACCTTCTGATCTATGTCGGGACGACCGGCGGTGTACTGGAGGTCGATGTCGACCACCTTGTACTTGTCTCAAGCAACCAACTGCTCAACGTTGTTGATGTAGTCGTCCACCACGGCCGGGTCGATGTGTACACCACCAAGAGATCCATCTCCCTAGTGTGGGTCTCCACTCTATGCTCGCTGTCGGTGTCAAAATCGGCGGATCCCGGGTAGGGGGTCCCAAACTGTGCGTCTAGGCCGGATGGTAACAGGAGGCAAGGGACACGAAGTTTTACCCAGGTTCGGGCCCTCTTTATGGAGGTAAAACCCTACATCATGCTTGATTAATATTGAAGATATGGGTGTTACAAGAGTAGATCTACCACGAGATCAGAGAGGCTAAACCCTAGAAGCTAGCCTACGGTATGATTGTATGTTGTGATTGTTGTCCTACGAACTAAAATCCTCCGGTTTATATAGACACCGGAGAGGGTTAGGGTTACACAAGGTCGGTTACAAAGGAGGAGATATCCATATACGTATTGCCTAGCTTGCCTTCCACGCCAAGTAGAGTCCCATCTGGACACGAGACGAAGTCTTCAATCTTGTATCTTCATATTCTAACAGTCCGGCCAATGGAGATAGTCCGGCTGTCCGGAGACCCCCTAATCCAGGACTCCCTCAGTATCCCCCGAACCAGGCTTCAATGACGATGAGTCCGGCGCACAGTTGTCTTCGGCATTGCAAGGCGGGTTCCTTCTCCAAATTCTGTGTACCTGTCAAAATAATGTCTGGTTCGTTGTGATGGTTCGTACTTCTTGGCTTCTACGCCCAATAATGGCCACTTTCCACGTGTCGAGCAAATGCGAAGAGCCAGGGTGTTTTCGCATTTACCCCCTAGCTATGCAAATGAGCCGCCTATTTAAAAAGACGAGGATTCAGATCCAAATCACATCATCCTCCCTTGACGAGTCTTCATCGGAGTGTGCCCGACAGAGATCCATTCCACCATGGCCGGTCGACATAGCGCCTCCTCTCGCACCCCTAGTTCCAAGTCTGGAGATTGGGGGAGATGTTCCATCCCGCACAGCAAATTGGTGATGCTTTAGTCCAAGGGATTTCTTCCCCCGGCGTACCTGGTCCCGGTTCGAGCCGGGCTTGCCACCTATAATGGCGGAGAGCAAGCAGAGAGCCGTCCCAATCCCTCCAAGGGAGAGCGGGTGTGCCTTGTCCCTTATCTGGTAAGAGGGCTCGGATTCCCAATCCATCCGTTTCTCTGAGGGCTTATGGAGTTCTATGGCCTCCAGCTGCACAACCTTACGCCTACTTCCCTGCTGCACATCGCAGGATTCGTAGCCCTTTGCGAGTTATTTTTGGGCTGTGAGGCTCATTTTGCTCTGTGGAAGAAGTTGTTCTGCCTTGTGCCCCGTTCTAAGAAGGGATCAATATATCAAGTGGGCGGAGCCGAAGTGTGGCGTATCACTGGGATCGGATACCTATCCGGGACCCCAAAGAGGACGTCCGTAGACTGGCCTTCCGAATGGTTTTATATAGAAGATGTCCCCCTTCCGGACCCTATTCGGATCGGCCTTCCTGAGTTTGACAACGCCCCTTTGAAGAAGCGCCAGAGCTGGCGTCCATGGAGCCCCCTGGAGGAAGACGACCGGGACATTCTTTATCTGATGAGCCGGATAAACTCTTTAGCTCCATCCGGATTGACCATGATCGAGGTCATGGCTATATGCATTATGCGGGGGGTGTAGCCACTCCAGTACAGAGGCCACCCCATGTGGGACTTCAACGGGGAGGATGACCCACCCGCCACGGCCGCAAAGGGCCGGGATCGGCTGCTTATCTAATAAAGATCTTGTCCACTTTGTACAAGGGAGAAGAGGAGGAATTCCTCCGTATCAACCCGCAGGGCGGATTCTCCATGTACAATCCTCCGAGCAGGGTAAGCGGAGATTTTTCTCGCCCATCCGTTTCGTATTCCCGTAGTTTAAGTATTCATTCTAGCGATTTCATCACAGGAGCTGCGCCAGGCAGTAAAGGAGATAAACAGCCCTCCTCCACAGCCCGAGGACCCTGGACGGTCCCTTGACCCGGCCTCCCAAGAGGATCCGGACATACCCGTGGAGCTGATCGACGGGTTTTTTTTACCAAGGGAGTAATGACAATACCTTGGTGGCCATTATGGCCGATTACCCTGGGCTAGTTCCAACCTCACAGGTGACTGAGACTGAAATCCCAACACTTAAAAAGGGACCCGTCCTTGTGCTCTTTTTTATTGTTGTATAACAGCCGTGTCTTGCAGGGGAGGTCCTCGGGGCAGAAGGCCGAACCTATGGCAACTAGCCAACAAGGGGCCGCTAGGCCAGGCAGGCTGAAAAGATCCGCAGTCTGGATTGAGGCGTCGGCGCAGCAGTATAGCGCACCGTATTTATTGCAAGACATTATTTACCGAGGCATATTAATGCCCATGCCTTCTTTTCAGGAGAAAGAGCGCTCGCCGGACTATACCCGGAGAGGCTACCAACCACGCCTCCACAAGCCAGGCTCCAAGGCCGGAGTCAGGAGTGGGAACAAGTACAAGGCGTGCACCGGGTACTCCTCCGAAAGAGGATACAGATAGACTGTCCGCCACCCCTTCCGAGGTGGAAAGTGCCATGAACCATAGGCGTCGCCGGACTGTTCTTCATGACGCTTGTTTCTCCCACGAGGCTTTAGATGCCTTCAACTCGGGAGATGTGCACCTCCATGCTGCTCAAAATGGTCTAGCCAGAGCCGCGGAGCAGTATGTAAAAGACATACGGGTGAGAAAATTTGATGATTATATATATTAGTAGCCCCTGAGACTTGAAATAGTTAGGATAACTGATTTAAGGATCATTTGTTATGTAGGTTCTTACAGAAAAGAATACTCAACTGTCCCAGGAGCTGGAAGAGTGCAAAGCCCAACTTCAGGCCGCACTTTCCGCCGCAGGGGAGCCCAAGGAGACCTCTACTGGTAACATATCCGTCCAATGATAAGTATCATAGTAGAGTGCGGCTTTATATGCAAATCTGACGATAAAATTGCAGATGACGCTGGAGTGAATGCGGATAAGCAGCAGCTCATACGCCAGCTGAAGGCTGGTGAGAGCATGCTAACGAGGGTGAGGCAGGAGAAGAATGATCTCCAAGATGCCAACACCAAGCTGGGCGTGGAACTAAAAGCTGTTAAGGAGAATCGGCGGCTTCGACGCGGGATATTTAGTAAGTGCTTGAACGAACTTTGACAAAGAGTTCGGCGAGGAAGCTGGCTGACAGAGTTATGTCTGTAGGTATGCTAACAGGACGTCCTACCGAGGAGATGCCTAGTTCAACGGGTGATCTTCTTCCCGAGCTCGCACAGTTGCACGAACGAGTTCGACACGTGATGCAAGGCGTTGCCCATGCCTTGTGGCCGTCCGTCTCCATACCCGAAGGCCTTGGAGAGCTTGCGGAAAAGCTGAAGGGAGCACGGCGGCGTTTCCGATTATGGAAGATATCGGCCTGCCGTCAGGGCGCCAGGGAGGCTTGGGCAATGGTGAAGACACGGTACATGAAGGCTGATCCAAACCACATGGCCGAAGTCGGACCTGTGGGGCCTGACGGCAAGGATATCCCTGTGAATTTAGTGTACGGCCAAGTAGAATTGGCCGCAAAGTATTCCCAACAGGACTGTAGACTGGACAGCCTATTGGAGGGCATTGAAGAGGAATTCAACCAGTCAAATTGACTATGTAATTGTAAAGTGACATATATGATGTCTTCTAGCCGGATTCTAGATCGTTTGTCGTGGCGGACCTTTTCGCTTCGACCTCGGGACCCGATAGTCTGGAGTGTATCCGAATACCCTCTCGGTTATATAAGAACCGAGGCATGCATGGAGACCAGGCGTAGGGGTCATTAGTGCTTTATCAGATAAGTGCCCAACTAGTTATGTTATATTACATGGGTAGTAAGAAACATCTTCCAGAGAGAATAGTTCCGTTAAGGTTTCCTTCCTGGGTAGGCATGCCCTAAAGTGCATGTCCGGACTGCGACAAAAAGCGCAGTAAAAACGTCTGGGGGCAGATATGGTTAATAAATAAAAGTCATCTTTTGTTCACCAGCCAAATATTCTCTTAAGAACGCTAGCTTTCGGCTTCACCCAGTCTGAGGTACACGTCCATCTGACACGGCGGTAACAATCGCGGAGGTGCTCCCCTTATGCCCTAGACGAATTAACGGGAACGTAGGGCATAAATACAAGAGCCAGGCAACCCAGGTTGGCCAAAACTTAAGTCATATCGATGCATATAATGGTGAAAAAAGGTACATGCGGAAGTATAACGCATGTGTTGGGCGTGATGCCCAGGTAAATAATTTAAGCTTCTGTGAAAGAAGCCCACAGGTGTAGATAGTGCGGCTAGCACCTCTATAATGTACAAGTGAGGCACAAGGTGACCCGTGAAGGTCTAGAGGAATAAAAGAAAGAAAGGGAAACAAGATGGACAACACATATGCAGAAAATGGGCAGAGGGAGGGGACTAACATAAAGTCCGGTGCTAGGCGTAGAATCTTCTGAGCCTGGTTGCGTTCCATGGGTTCGGCTCGAGTCGACTAGTCGATGCATCCTGCAGTCGATACGCTCCGCCAGTCAGAACTTGGTCGATGATGAAGGGACCTTCCCATTTGGGCTCTAGCTTGTTCTTTTTCTTATCCGGCAGCCGGAGAACTAGTTCGCCAATGTTATAAATTTTGGCTCGTACTTCTCTGCTTTGGTATCTGCGAGCCTGTTGCTGGTAAAATGCGGAACGGGCTTTGGCTACATCGCGCTCTTCCTCCAAGATGTCCAGACTGTCCTGCCGATCGAGCTCGGCTTCTCTTTCTTCGTACATGTGCACTCGAGGTGAGTCATGAATTGTGTCACAGGGCAGGACTGCCTCTGCGCCGTACACCATAAAAATGGTGTGTATCCGGTACTACGATTCGGCGTGGTCCGCAGCCCCCAGAGTACGGAGTCGAGCTCCTCGACCCAGTGCGTGTCAGACTCTGTTAAGGAGCGCACTAGTCTAGGTTTAATGCCGCTCATTATAATACCATTTGCTCGTTCAACTTGACCGTTGGTTTGTGGGTGGTAGACTGAAGCATAGTCAAGCCTGATGCCCATTTTGCTGCACCAGAGTTTTACCTCATCGGCCGTGAAGTTCGTGTCATTATCAGTGATGATGATGTGGGGGACGCCGTAGCGATGTACAACCTCGGATATGAAGTCTATCACCGGTCCGGATTCGGCTGTTTTAACGGGTTTGGCCTCTATCCATTTGGTGAATTTATCCACCATGACCAATAAGTATTTTTTTTCTTGTGGGTTCCACCTTTAAGGGGTCCAACCATGTCAAGCCCCCAAACTGCAAAGGGCCATGTAATGGGGATTGTTCGGAGGGCGGTGGGTGGCATATGGCTTTGATTTGCAAAGAGCTGGCAACCGGCGCAACGCTGGACTAAGTCCTGTGCGTCCGCCCGGGCCGTTGGCCAATAGAATCATGTACGGAAGGCCTTGCTCACAAGAGCCCGGGGTGCGGCGTGATGACCGCCGAGTCTGCCATGAATTTCTGCCAAAAGGTTCCGTCCCTCCTCTTCGGAGATGCACCGTTGAAGGACTCTGGTAGCGCTTTTTTGTATAATTCTCCCTCGTGGACCCTATAGGCCTTTGATCGCCGCACTATGCAGCGTGCTTCATTTTGGTCCCCCGGGAGTTCCTGTCTAGTTAAGTAGGCCAGGAATGGTTCTGTCCACGGGGCAATGATGGCCATTATTTCGTGGGCTGATTGTGTTATTTCGGTGGCGGAGCCTCCGATTGTGTCAGGGAGTTCGGTATCGGGTATTTTGGCCGGGTCCAAACTGTTGTTACCGGTGTCCCCTTCCCATGCTATGGATGGCTTGAAAATCCTTTCCAGAAAAATGTTGGGAGGGACCGCGTCGCGTTTGGCGCAAATGCGGGCGAGGATATCCACGGCCTGATTGTTTTCCCGAGCCACATGGTGAAATTCGAGCCATTCAAACCGAGCTGACATTTTTAGGACGGCATTGCGATAAGTGGCCATTTTTGGATCCTTGGCATCAAAGTCTCCATTTATTTGGGATATCACGAGGTTTGAATCCCCGCGCACCTCTAGGCATTGAATGCCCATGGATACTGCCATCCGGAGACCATGGAGGAGGGCCTCATATTTGGCTGCATTGTTGGAGTCTGTATACATTATCTGCAGTACGTATTGGATGGTGTCTCCTGTTGGGGATGTCAAAACGACGCCAGCCCCCAGACCAGCCAACATTTTGGAGCCGTCGAAGTGCATGATCCAGTTTGAATATGTGTCGTACTCTTTAGGGAGTTCAGCTTCCGTCCATTCAGCGACGAAGTCAGCCAAAACTTGCGATTAATAGCTCACCGAGGTTTGTAAGTTATGTCGAACGGGAGGAGCTCAATGGCCCATTTGGCAATCCAGCCCGTCACGTCGCGGTTGTTTATAATATCGTTGAGTGGTACTTCCGAGGCTAACGTTATCGAACACTCCTGAAAGTAGTGTCGCAGCTTCCGGGATGCCATAAATACCACGTACGCTATCTTTTAATAATGCGGGTACCGTGATTTGCATGGGGTAAGGACTATGGACACGTAGTAAACCGGCTTTTGAAGGGGGGATTTGTGTCCGTTCGCTTCTCGCTCGACGACAAGCACTGCGCTTACTACTTGATGAGTTGCCGCAATGTATAATAGCATTGGTTCGCCAGTGTTTGGCGCGGCCAGGACTGGGTTTGTTGCCAATATGGCTTTTATCTCGTTCAGTCCGGCCGTGGCGGCGTCCATCCACTCGAAGTGTTCGGTGCACCGTAGGAGGCGATAAAGGGGTAATGCCTTTTCTCCCAAGCGGGAGATAAAGCGGCTTAGAGCCGCCACGCATCCAGTTAATTTTTGTATTTGTTTGAGGTTAGTTGGGGTATCCAACTGTGACAACGCTCGGATTTTGGCCGGATTAGCTTCAATACCTCTACTGGAGACGATGAATCCCAGGAGCTTTCCTACTGGTACGCCGAAAACGCATTTTCCGGATTGAGCTTGATGTCATATGTTCGGAGGTTATCGAATGTGACCCTCAAGTCATCTACTAGGGTGTCGACATGCTTGGTTTTAACGACCATGTCATCCATGTATGCCTCCACTGTTTTGCCGATCTAGTTTGCCAGGCATGTCTGAATCATGCGCTGATATGTTGCACCGGCGTTTTTTAGCCCGAAGGGCATTATGTTGAAGCAGAATGGGCCGTATGGTGTGATGAATGCCGTTGCAGCTTGGTCTGGCTCTGCCATTTTGATTTGATGGTAGCCGGAGTATGCGTCGAGGAAACACAATGAATCGTGTCCTGCGGTAGCATCGATGATTTGATCGATGCGGGGGAGGGGGAAGGGATCCTTTGGGCAGGCCTCCTGCGGTAGCATCGATGATTTGATTGATGCGGGGGAGGGGGAAGGGATCCTTTGGGCAGGCCTTATTAAGGTCCTTAAAGTCGACGCACAAGCGCCAGGATTTGTCCTTCTTTGGCACCATCACCAGGTTTGCTAGCCAATCCGGATGTTTTATGTCTCTGATGAATTCGGCTTCCAATAGCTTGGCTAGTTCCTCTCCCATGGCTTGTCTTTTAGGCTCAGAGAAACGTCGAAGAGCCTGCTTGACTGGCTTGAATCCTTTTAGGATATTTAGGCTGTGCTCAGCCAGCCTGCGTGGGATTCCTGGCATGTCTGAAGGGTGCCAGGCAAAAATGTCCCAGTTCTCGCGTAGGAACTCTTGCAGTGCAGCGTCAACATCAGGTTTTAATTGTGCCCCGATGGAAGCTGTTTTTGTAGGGTCCGTTGGATGGACTTGGAATTTGACTATTTCGTCCGCCGGCTTAAAGGAGGTGGACTTAGATCTTTTATCGAGTATCACATCGTCCCTATTCACCATGGAGCGCAGCGTGGTTAGTTCTTCAGCCGCTAGGGCTTCGGATAGTGCCTCAAGGGCCAGTGCAGCTGTCTTGTTTTCGGCGCGGAGTGCTATGTCCAGATCACTAACAAGAGTGATGATTCTGTTGGGCCCGGGCATTTTGAGCTTCATGTACCCGTAATGGGGTATGGCTTGGAAGATTGTAAATGCCTCCCGCCCTAATAGAGCGTGGTATCCGCTGCTGAACGGGGCCACTTGGAATGTAACTTCTTCGGACGTGTAATTATACGGCGTGCCGAATACCATGTCTAGTGTGATTTTTCCAGCGCGGCGTGCTTCCCGACTGGGGATGATTCCTCTAAAGGTTGTGCTGCTTTGCTTAATGCAGCTCCAGTCTATTTCCATCTTTTGAAGAGTTTTCTCGTAGATGAGGTTTAATCCGATGTCGCCGTCCATGAGTACCTTGGTGAGTCGAAAGTCATCCGCAATTGGACTGAGGACCAGTGCGGCTGGTACTCGGGCTATTTGGAACTTAGGTTCGTCACTGGCATTGAAGGTAATAGCCATGTCGCTCCAAGGATTTGTTTCTGCTATGTGGTAGATTTCGGACGTGCTGCGGAGTGTTCGCTTCCATCTTTTATTTGACGCGAAGGTCTCGAAGACCGTCAAGACCGTACTGTTGTCCTCAGGGTGGTGCTCTGTGGGTTTTGGGAGGAGTAGATTCTCACCACTTTTGGACACCTGCCGGAGTATCCAGAATGCTCTAAGGCTGTGCATTGGTATCGCATCCGCTGTACTATGAATTTTGCAGGGTCCGTTGAGCCATCCCTCCAATACGGTTCCTTGCCCCGTAGAGGGCTTTTGCTTTTTGGTAGTTAAGCCAGGTGTATTGTGGTAATGCACCCTTTTATTTCGGACTAGGTTTGTATTTAGGGCCGGATTATCCCAGAATTTTATTTCGGTTTTCCAGGCGCTTTCCATAGCACAGTACTTTCGTACTATGGACGCCAAGTCTTCGAAGCGTGTAATTTCGCGACGACTTATGGCATTGAGGATTCCCTTGTCCGTGCAATTATTGCAGAAGAGTGAAATTGCGTCTTCCTCGTGGCAGTCTTTTATCCTGTTCTTGACCAGGAGGAATCTGGCCCAGTAATGGTGTATTGTTTCTGCTGGCTCTTGCCCAATTTGGTATAGATCGCGTACGTTTGGGTGGGTGGGTGGAATTAAATCCGAATCCTCACCCATCTGAGGCTCAGTGGCCAAGGAGTTTCCGAACTCGAAAGTTTGGATTCTTGGATGTTTTCCGGTAAATCTGGCTTGCTGCCTGATTCTAGGATCAGGCTTTGAGTGACATCCTCCCCTCCGCGGGTATCCGGCTTGGAGGGATCGGGAATCCGTACGTAGCTAGTCCTTAAGACAGATGAAGTTTTACCGTATTGTTCTTCCACCACTGCAATGTGATGGGTGACCTGGGGAGAGTTAATTTCTCTCAGATCAGGTTTAGGCCCAATCTGATCGTAGTTTGTAGTGACTCCTAGGGTGGCGATGCGATCCAAGAGCTCGTTCAGTGAAGAGAGCTCCATTGGATCTAACTGCTCGGCGAGTCCCGAATTGATGTGAAGATTGCTTTCGATGACCCGAGAAGTCATCATCGACGCAACGACCGAACAGGCGGTCATTAGAAAACCACCTAGCCGGAGAGTTTGGCCGATAGCCAGAGCTCCCTCAGTGATAGTGCCGTATTTAAAGACGGGACGAGACATCCTTCCTTGTGGCGATGGCACAGTGGAACTCTTAATGAAAGCACCAATGTCGGTGTCAAAACCGGCGGATCTCGGGTAGGGGGTCCCGAACTGTGCGTCTAGGCCGGATGGTAACAGGAGGCAAGGGACACGAAGTTTTACCCAGGTTCGGGCCCTCTTGATGGAGGTAAAATCCTACGTCCTGCTTGATTAATATTTGAAGATATGGGTGTTACAAGCGTAGATCTACCACGAGATCAGAGAGGCTAAACCCTAGAAGCTAGCCTACGGTATGATTGTATGTTGTGATTGTTGTCCTACGGACTAAAATCCTCTGGTTTATATAGACACCGGAGAGGGTTAGGGTTACACAAGGTCGGTTACAAAGGAGGAGATATCCATATACGTATTGCCTAGCTTGCCTTCCACGCCAAGTAGAGTCCCATCCGGACACGAGACGAAGTCTTCGATCTTGTATCTTCATAGTCTAACAGTCCAGCCAATGAGATAGTCCGGCTGTCCGGAGACCCCCTAATCCAGGACTCCCTCACTCGCCGAACTCCATTGGAGCGCCGCTAGACATCCCCTCTCTATGTGTCATCGTGGGTGTGCTTGTTGTGTTGTGGGGCACGATTGAGAGGTTGAAGAGACAAAAGTTATAATAGCCGCGGAAATTAAAGGGGAAGCCGGACGACCGGGAATATTGGCAGGCCCTGATGTTAGTTCTAATTTGCAGCACATAACTCCATCGTGTCGCACGTAACTGCATTGCGTGGCAACGCGCGCGGCGCAACCGCATGCATATGGGGCCCTCGACGTGATCGTGTGCGCGCCCAACCGGTGGCAGAGCGCGCCAAATTCAAACATTGCATCGGGATACCCATATATCGATTAGACAAAACATCCAATTACGTTATATAACAAATACCATTAATATTGCAAGGTTTAAATTCAAAGATTACAATGCCCAAATTCAAACATTCCAAACATCGTGACGTCTGAAAAGGGAACAGCCCCTGACAAGTCATGTATGGGTTTGACACAATGACTTCCAATTGCTTTGCCATATGCTCTTCCAATATGAAGTTTAGCTTTTTTGGAGCCTCTTCCATTCTGCAGTACCTGACGGCTCTGATCAACATACCATTCATCTTTCCTAATTAAATGCGTGTTCAACCTCAGTACCCTCAACACCTTTGCTCTGGCAAGAAAGAACCTAGCGAGTGTAATCTCTGGTAAGGTTCCTTGGTAGGAGTTCAAAGTAATATTTGAGAGATGCAGATCTAGGCATTTGATGTGATTGTCGTTATAAACATTATACACCTCCGGGCCTATTATTATCTGCAAAAGAAGAGAATGTTTTAGTGCCTACATGCAGTTTTGAACACTTCTACGTGCCCATTTGGTTTGCAGGATTTGCAAAATGCACCAACGTGCCATCTTTGATCTGATATGATTAACATGGGAATTTGTTTACAATCTAGAAACATGTAGCTTCTTCACAAGAGGTTGGATTGGATGAAAAAATCCCTAAGAAAACTAGTACAAATGAATACAAAGGAGAAATGCTTATGGATTGTAACCATATGAATCAAGCAACCAATATGTGGTGGGGGTGTATGCCCTAAAATCCTCCAAAATTCCTTCAGAAATCATAGTACATTGTCATTGTAAACTTGGGAAAAGGTGAAAAAAAATTGAACTCCCTTATTGTTAACATTTAACAGAAAAGGAACATCAACTCGATATACAACTTCTTCAGGCACGGAAAGCATCTCAGGCAACTGACAACTTGGTCCACATTGGGGCCGACAGATTCTAGTGCCAAGACCTACACTGTGCCCATAATCTAGGTGAGGCCGCTCGGTCGCGCCATTAATACCGACCAGTGGGAGCAAGGCGGGCGACAGTCCAAGGCAGTCTCGCTTCTCGGTGAGAACGACTGCTTAATCTATGAATGAAATCTATGCTTAATTACTGAATTTTAGTTGCAAATATTAGATAGTGCTATTGATTTTTAGCTACATATTTTGATAAATCGTAGTGTCTCTTGGATTAGTGCCGAAGTCTGGCTTTAATTTGCATTCCGTAGTCTGAACTGTTTGCGTTGAAGAGATGCACAGATCCTGCGTTGAACAGCTTGCACGCTTCTCGATGAGCCTGCGCACCGGACTGCGCTCGCACGCCTCCCATTTAGTCAAGCAACTGTCCACATGGCACCTCCTATAGCCATTAAAACCAAGACACGTGGGGTCACATGAATGGTTAACAGAATGCACATGGTTTGAATTATACAAACAGTTGAGATATTAAAGTGACAACTATTTTTTCAAAATGCCTTTGTTGGCTGTTATTCGAGTGCGCCTTCTCTCAAAATGGACACGAAAAATACCACAGCATGTCGGGTGGTGTCGGTGTCAAAACCGGCCGATCTCGGGTAGGGGGTCCCGAACTGTGCGTCTAGGCCGGATGGTAACAGGAGGCAAGGGACATGAAGTTTTACCCAGGTTCGGGCCCTCTCGATGGAGGTAAAACCCTACATCCTGCTTGATTAATATCGATGATATGGGTAGTACAAGAGTAGATCTACCACGAGATCGGAGAGGCTAAACCCTAGAAGCTAGCCTATGGTATGATTGTTGTTGTGTATGTTGTCCTATGGACTAAAACCCTCCGGTTTATATAGACACTGGAGAGGGTTAGGGTTACACAAAATCGGTTACAATGGTAGGAGATCTGCATATCCATATCGCCAAGCTTGCCTTCCACGCCAAGGAAAGTCCCTTCCGGACACGGGACGAAGTCTTCAATCTTGTATCTTCATAGTCTAGGAGTCCGGCTGAAGGTATAGTCCGACCATCCGGACACCCCTAATCCAGGACTCCCTCAGTAGCCCCTGAACCAGGCTTCAATGACGACGAGTCCAGCGCGCAGATTGTCTTCGACATTGCAAGGCGTGTTCCTCCTCCAAGTACTTCATAGAAGATTTTGAACACAAAGATAGTGTCCGGCTCTGCAAAATAAGTTTCCACATATTGCCATAGAGAGAATAATATTTACACAAATCTAATCTGCTGACGTATTCCGTAGTGTGACACACCACGGCCAAGCCTTTATCCAAGTCGTTTCATTATCCCACCTTAGTGTGTCATGCGAGGCGGTTTCCTTGGCACGTCTTGTTAAAGCAGAGATCGTGCCCCCTTATTCCGGGATTCTCATCAATACGGGCGTGGGTAACCCAACCACGCCATTGATTACGGCGCTTGGAGATAAGCGAGTTTTACCAGGCTGGTGGGGACACGTAGTTGCGTCCACCCATATAAGGGGATAAGGATCCACCCTTTAACCTACACCTTCTTCCTCCCTTGCTTATCCATTCTCGCGCACTCGAGCTCCAGCACCCAAGTCCGAACTCCCCACCTCAACCTTCTCCAGCCATGTCCGGAGCGGGAGGCAAGTGGATGGTCTCCTCCGTCACGGAGGGACACATCAAAAAACTGAGGAAGGCCGGATACTTGTCTAACGACATTGCGTGCCAGCTTCCCGAAAAGGGGAAGCTCATCCCCACCCCTAGGCCCTATGAGAGGGTGGTGTTCCTCCCCCATTTCCTCCGCGGACTGGGCTTCCCTCTTCACCCATTTGTCCGGGGGCTCATGTTCTACTACGGCCTAGATTTCCACGATCTGGCGCCGAACATTGTCCTCAACATCTCGGTGTTTATCGTCGTGTGCGAGGCTTTCCTCCGCATCCGCCCCCATTTCGACCTATGGCTCAAGACTTTTAATGTCAAGCCGAAGGTGCTGCGCGAAAACCAGGCGGAGTGCGAAGGCGCCATGGTGGGCAAGATGGCCAACGTCTTATGGCTCGAGGGCTCCTTTGTAGAGACCCTGAATGGGTGGCAATCGGGGTGGTTTTACATCACCGAGCCGCGTGACCCCGAATGGGTCGCAGCCCCCGAGTTTCGATCCGGACCCCCTACACGGCTCACCTCCTGGAAGGAGACGGGCCTGTCGTGGGGTAAAAAAGGAGAGCTGACCGGACTCCAAACATGCGTCCAAACCCTGGTGGACAAGAAGCTCAAACTTGTCAACGTAGTCCAGGTTATGATCATCCGCCTAATCCTCCCGTGTCAACAACGGGCTTTCAACCTGTGGGAGTTCGACCCGGCGCAGCATCAAACTCTGAGCAGACTCTTCGACACGACGTACGAAGATGCCTGGAAGGTGCTTTTCAAGGGCGCCGAGGCCCCCGCATCCGCTACCGAGGATCGTGGATTCAGTACGCAGCGTCATGCTCATGCGGTAAGCTGTTTTTTCCTTTAACAGGGTATCAGTTTTTCATAGTTTGACTCCATGCGGGATCTAAGCTCCCTTACCTTTGACAGGATTGGCAAGTGATGTCCGGACAGATCAACTGTCCAGCTCCTTTGCCCGAAGGCCCAGCGGATGCTCGGTTGGCGAAGCTGCTGGTTCCGGCACCCTATGTGGTGCCGGAGAAGAAGGCCGCGAGAAAGTCCACGGGGACTCGAAAGAGTGCCCGGCGCCAGGAGGTGTCAGATCCATCATCCAACGGTTCCGAGGCGCATTCGTCCCGTGAAGACGAGGAGGAAGAAGAAGAGACCTCTCCCCCTCCAGCGGGAGGAGAGAAGAAAAGGAAGGCCGCCCTCTCTGGGGAGGCCGGAGGGTCCAAGAAGGGGAAAAAGCTTCCTCCGGACTACTCCACCGACGCCGACGACGGCGGAGAAGAGTGGCCGCCCAGGGCCAAGCCCCTGGCAAAATCGTAAGTATCCGGATACCAGAGTAATTCATAGTATTCGTTTATTGCACATCTTTCCCTTATGTCGAATATGTTTATGCAGCCCACCCAAAGACCGGCTCAACGCGTCGTCAAGCGGCTCACTGGACTCGTCGGATGTGAACTCGCTTCCGACGGCTTCCTCCCCCCGCCCTACGGACGACACCGAAGTGTTGTCCCAACAGGTTCCAAGCCGGGAGGAGGTGGTCCTGGAGGCGCCGCAAGGCGACCTCCCGGACTCCAGGAGTAAAGGGGATAAAACCCCCCAGGGCTCCAAGTCCGGCTCTAGGCCGGACACCGCTCCGGAACCTTCAAAGGTTCCAGAGTCCGGCGGGGGACCTCCTTCCAAGAGGAGCGAGCCCACCGTGCCGGTGACCCCCGTCCAACCGGAGGCACCGGACAATCTGTTGGAGGCGCTCCAAGGCGCCTCCATCGACGAGGAGCACCGCACCATTATGAGTGCAGTGGTCGAGAAGGTTCAGAGCGGACTGACTGAATCTTGTACTAGCCTTTTAGGCATTTTTTGGATTGGAGGATTTTCACAGGATTTTCATGGGATATCAATCCTCAGGATTGTTTCCTATGAAACGCATTTGGATCAAAGGATTGGGCCATTAAAATTCCTCAGGATTGGGTCTTTAAGGTGCTAATTCCAAAGGAATTTACACATGAGGTCCGACCTCTGGAAAAAATCCACATGATTGGCTATGTCATGGCAATCAAATCCTCCATTTTTCCTATTCCTTTGTTTTGCAAATCCTGTGATCCAAAGAAGCCCTTAACAGGCTTTGAGGTAAGTAAAGAATGTATATATAATATTACCGCATAGACAGTAGCCCCTGATGCTCTGTTTGGCGTTCGGGAAGAAAAGCCGAATAGAGGATCAAATAAAATTCGCAGGAGTCTAACAAAAAGGAGTCAATATGCGTATGCAGGCTTCTCTGCTTGCGTCCGCCGCACTGACTGCGGAAGTGGACACGCTAAAGCAGAACCTCAAGCGGTTCGAGCAAGAGCTCGGGCATGCCAAGAAGTAGCTCGAGGACAATGAAGGTAAGAAATACCTTGTTTAAATGTATATAAAAAGGTGCAATTGCAAAAAATGATAGGATTATCATGGCTATTGTAGGGGCCATGTCTGAGGTGGCAACCCTTAAGCCATCGCTGCTCGAGGCCGAGAAAAGGGCGGCCACGGAGCGCACCGAGCGGGAGAAGTATGAGGCCCAGGTTGGCAAGGTGCGGCAAGAGCTCCAGGCTCTCATGAAAAAGCATGAGAGTTTGGAGCTTGACTTGAAGACGCGAGCGTCCGAGCTCGCGGCGGCTATTGAAAATGCCAAGTCTGCCAAGGCTGAATCCCAGAAGACCCTCCAGGATTTGAATGAGGTGAAAAAGATAGCGGCTGGTAAGGCATTCTTTATGCAAAGCAAACACATAAACGTGAGTTACTTGTTACTTACCCGAATCCGGAGCTCTCCAGGAGCGTTTGCAGATCTTCCCCGGAGCGTGTTCCAGGACTCCAGGAGTAAAGGGGATAAAACCCCCCAGGGCTCCAAGTCCGGCTCTAGGACGGACACCGCTCCGAAACCTTCAAAGGTTCCAGAGTCCGGCGGGGGACCTCCTTCCAAGAGGAGCAAGCCCACCGTGCCGGTGACCCCCGTCCAATCGGAGGCGCCGGGCAATCTGTTGGAGGCGCTCCAAGGAACCTCCATCGACGAGGAGCACCGCACCATTATGAGTGCGGTGGTCCAGAAGGTTCAGTCCGCCAAGAGCAGACTGACTGAAGCTTGTACTAGCCTTTTAACAGGCTTTGAGGTAAGTAAAGAATGTGTAAATAATATTACCGCATAGACAGTAGCCCCTGATGCTCTGTTTGGCGTTCGGGAAGAAAAGTCGAATAGAGGATCAAATAAAATTCGCGGGAGTCTAACAAAAAGGAGTCAATATGCGTATGCATGCTTCTCTGCTTGCGTTCGCCGCACTGACTGCGGAAGTGGACATGCTAAAGCAGAACCTCGAGCGGTCCGAGCAAGAGCTCGGGCGTGCCAAGAAGCAGCTCGAGGACAATGAAGGTAAGAAATATCTTGTTTAAATATATATAAAAAGGTGCAATTGCAAAAACTGACAGGATTATCGTGGCTATTGTAGGGGCCACGTCTGAGGTGGCGACCCTTAAGCAAGTGCTGGTCGAGGCCGAGAAGAGGGCGGCCACGGAGCGCACCGAGCGGGAGAAGTATGAGGCCGAGGTTGGCAAGGTATGGCAAGATCTCCAGGCTCTCATGGAAAAACATGACAGTTTGGAGCTTGACTCAAAGACGCGAGCGTCCGAGCTCGCGGTGGCTATTGAAAATGCCAAGTCTGCCAAGGCCGAATCCCAGAAGACCCTCCAGGAGTTGGATGAGGTGAAGAAGATAGTGGCGAGTAAGGCATTCTTTATGCAAAGCAAACACATAAACGTGAGTTACTTGTTACTTACCCGAATCTGGAGCTCTCCAGGAGCTTTCGCAGATCTTCCCCGGAGTGTGTCCGGTGCCGCCGCATTCTATCGAGCCGAGGAGGGCAGCTCGACAAAGAAGGTGTTCTGGTCTCAGTATGCTGAGGCCAGACACCCCGTGCCCCTGAGCGACCAGCTGAAGCAACTGGTCGAGCTCCACAAGGCGGCCGAACAGGCCATGAAGGGCCTCATAGTTCGGCTTTGGCCTGGAGGGGCTCTGCCTGGGAGCTATTTCGGGCTGGTGCGGCGACTGGTGGAGGCTTGTCCAAGGCTCGAAGTCATCAAGCGCTCCATCTGCATTGAAGGTGCCCGTAGGGCCCTTGCCCGTGCTAAGGTGCACTGGGGCAAGCTGGATGCTGAGAAGCTTGTGAAGGACGGGCCATCGCCGGGGATAGAGCATCGCAAGCCCGAGAATTATTATAAGGATGTTCTGAAGGGTGCCTGCCTTGTGGCGGATGAATGTTCTAGGGATGTAATTTTTTAGTGAAACTTGCTCATTTTTTCCCGTGCGCTAAAAACTTGTTCATATGCGCTACGCGATGCTGTTGGAATTTAAAATATTACCTTCTGTGCGGCTGTTTATCAATTCTGAGAGATGGCAAGTCGTCGGCTTCTGCCCCCGTGCCGCTAGTGCTGGGGTGTTTGGGGATAAACCTGAGCGCTCTTTTTCCCATGTTTGGGTCCTTTGAGGGAGGCGCTCAACCCAACGAACAAGGCAATCGGACTATAATGCGTGAACACTCTCACTTAGCCATAGAATTCTATAATTTTAAATTTCGGAGAAGCCCCTGGTATTCGGAAGACCGAGTTCGGGGCCCTATCCACGCCTTGCTAGACAGAGCCGGCTCCTCTCTCTAAGCGGCATAAGTCGTTAGGGACTCGAAAAACCTCTCGAACAGCGACCAGCTCTTGCTTCATCATGACAGTCAGTTTTAGCTTTCTCCACTGAGGTGCTCGACCCAGCTCAACTGGGGCACAATCGCAGTGGTTCTCCTAGTGCTACCTTAGCCGATATAGCGGAACGTAAGGCACCTAAACATAGGAGCCGGGCAAACCCAACTATTGACCCAAGACATGATTCGGAGCCGATGCATATAATGCTATAAGTTCGGGGTGCCGCACTTGTTAAAGTGTTCGGACTTCTCACACCATATTGAGGGGTACTAAAGCCCCTGGCGTATTTAGGCCGTACCAAAGTGTACGGGTGCAATATGTCGTTAAGGAACATATATATATA
>NC_041388.1:407829695-407834242 GCF_002162155.2 Triticum dicoccoides | reverse complement strand
TATTAAAGAGGGCTGCGATCAAAGCAGAACGATACAAATAATGCGATAAGCAAAAGGTTGGACTATTTAACATGTCCGTTCCAGGGGCAGGTTGCGGAATGGTGTGCGAAACAGGTACACTGCTCGTGATAGAGACCACCTGGGAGTTCCGTAATGCGGCGTGGCTTGTCTGCTTCCCTGGTTCTTGCATCGTTTGTGTGGCAATTGAAATGCCGAACAGGCCTTCCGAAGGATGGAGTCCTGAAAGTAAAAGAAAATTAAAAAATCGGCAGCCCCTGGTACGGTTTAAGCCGTGTTTCGGGCGTTTCGTGATGGTGCCCCTCCCCCTGTACCCATGATATCTCTAGAGCGTAGTTATGTACGCGAAGTACTGGCGTCGCCTTTTTGCGAGGGCTGGGGTTGGGGCCGCATTGCTACGCTGCTCGGATCATGCCAGGCGGTCTTGTTGTAGGTTACTCCGGGCGCGCTTGACGGTGTCCGGTCGTTTAGTGGCCGGACTGGAGAACTTCCTGGAGAGGCTGCTTTGTAGTTCCGCTGCAAGGGCCGCCGTGTGCTGCTCTGTTCGGAGGGACCATTCGGTGTTTCCATTGACCGTAATTACTCCTCTAGGGCCTGGCAACTTGAGTTTAAGGTATGCGTAGTGCGGTACCGCATTGAACTTGGCGAATGTGGTTCATCCGAGCAATGCATGATAGCCATTGCGGAATGGGACTATGTCGAAGATTAACTCCTCGCTTCGGAAATTATCCGAAGATCCAAAGACCACTTCAAGTGTGACTGAGCCTGTACAGTTGGCCTCTACACCTGGTATTACGCCTTTAAAGGTCATTTTGGTGGGCTTAATCCTCGAGGGATCTATGCCCGTTTTCCGCACTGTATCCTGGTAAAGCAGGTTCAGGCTACTGCCGCCGTCCATAAGGACTCTAGTGAGATGAAATCCATCAATAATTGGGTCTAGAACCAATGCGGCGAATCCGGCATGACGGATGCTAGTGGGATGGTCCCTTCGATCAAAGGTGATCGGGCAGGAGGACCATGGGTTGAACTTTCGGGCGACTGGCTCTACCGCGTATACGTCCCTTAACGCGCGCTTCCACTCCCTTTTGGGGACGTGGGTTGCGTATATCATGTTCACCGTCCGCACTTGTGGGGGAAAACCCTTCTGTCCACTGTTGTTCGGCGGCCGGGGCTCCTCGTCGTCATCGCTATGCAGCCCCTTGTCTTCATTTTCGGCGTTTAACTTGCCTGCATGCTTGAACACCCAACAATCCCTATTGGTGTGATTGGCCGGCTTTTCGGGGGTGCCATGTATCTGGCACAAGTGGTCGAATATTCGGTCCAAACTGGATGGGCCCCTAGGATTCCTTTTGAATGGCTTTTTCCGCTGACCGGATTTAGAGCTTCTGAATCCGGCATTAACTGTCGTATCCTCAGCATTGTCGCCGTTAATGTCGCGCTTCTGCTTGTTGCGACGCGACCTGCCACTACTGTCCCTGGTATCCGAATTACCAGGGTTCTTGGTCATATTGTTGCTACGAGCAAGCCAGCTGTCTTCTCCCACGCAAAAGTGGGTCATGAGTGTCGTGAGTGCTGCCATAGACTTCGGCTTTTCCTGTCCAAGGTGCTGGGCAAGCCACTCGTCACGGATATTGTGCTTGAAGGCTGCTAGGGCCTCAGCGTCCGGACAGTCGACTATTTGATTTTTCTTTGTTAGGAACCGTGTCCACAATTGTCTGGCCGATTCATCTGGCTGCTGAATTACGTGACTTAGGTCATCGGCATCTGGGGGTCGCACATAAGTGCCCTGGAAATTGTCGAGGAATGCGGCTTCCAGGTCCTCCCAACAACTGATTGATCCTGTTGGCAAGCTGTTAAGCCAATGCCGAGCTGGTCCTTTAAGCTTGAGTGGGAGGTATTTGATGGCGTGGAAATCATCGCCGCGGGCCATGTGGATATGAAGGAGATAATCCTTGATCTATACCGCAGGATCTGTAGTGCCATCATATGATTCGATATTTACGGGTTTGAAACCCTCGGGGATTCGATGATCCATTATTTCGTCTGTGAAGCATAGTGGGTGTGCGGTGCCTCTGTACTGGGCTATATCACGACGTAGCTCCAATGAGCTTTGTCTACTGTGTTCGGCCCTGTCGAATTTGTGGCCGGCGTGACGGTTACCGTCTCGAGCCATGGGGCGCCCACGCGATCTGTAGATCGATCTTGTTTGCCTTGCCTTGTCCTCCAACATATCTTGTAAGTCTGGCGCATATTCCCGTGCCTTGGTACGGGGTGCGGCTTGAGTGGAGGGCCGAGAGGCTTCTCTGTCGCGGCCACGAGGTGGCCGGTCGGCCGCATCAAGTGCTTCCTCCTTTAATCGGGGTAGCAACCTGCGCTTTGGGTAGCTCTTGGAGGGGCGTTCGAGTTTATGCTCTTCGGCCGCAAGGACTTCAGTCCATCTGTCGACTGGCAAATCTTGATCAGCTCTTAGCTATTGCTGTTTTTTCTTGAGGCTTCTTGCCGTGGCCATAAGCCTGCGTCGAAAACGCTCTTGCTCGACGGGATCCTCTGGCACGACGAATTCATCGTCGTCGAGGCTTGCCTCGTCTTCGGAGGGAGGCATATAATTATCGTCCTTGACCTCTTTGTCTGCCTCTCTCTCATGAGGGTTGGTTTCTCCATCCTCCTGTGCTAAATCTTGCTGGAGGGGGTTTTCTTCGGCACTTTCCGGAGTATTATTATCTCCCATGCTGGAATCACCGTATTTTTTTTGGCGGGATTTTGAGCGGCGCCGCTGACGCCGGTGCTTAGGCTGTTTCTTGGAGGGGTCATCCTCTGATGTTCCATCGCCATCTCCTTCTTTTGGGGTGTCCACCATGTATATGTCATATGACGAGGTGGCTTTCCAGGGCCTGATAGGCACTGGTCCTTCATCGTCTCCTTCATCGGCGTCCATACCGTCGATGTATTCGGAGTCGAAGTTGAGCATGTCGGTTAAGTCGTCGACAATGGCAACAAAGTGGGTGGTGGGTGGGCTTTGAATTTCTTCATTGTCCGAATCCCAACCTTGCTGACTGTAGTCCGGCCAGGGCTCTCCTGATAAAGGGAGAGACTTCAGTGTCTTCATAATACCACCGAAAGGCGAGTGCTGAAAGATATCTGCGATAGTAAACTCCATAATCGGCGCCCAATCGGATTCGATCGGTAGGGGCGTGGAGGGTTCGGAGTCCGGAGAGGAATCCGGCTCCTCAGAGTCACGAGTCTCGCAGATTGTGGGGCTGGTGTTCGGCTCAATGGCCATTGGGATCGCAGCCCCCAAGGCGGTGTCCAACCACCCATCCTCGATCGGCGCAGTTGGCTCCGAATTAAGGGTCGAAGCCGATGCGGGTGCGGCCTCCAGGGCACTGTTCGGCGGCAAAGCTAGATCATGCTCGTCGTGACAGTGCGGCGCGCTCGGCAGTGGCTCGAATCCGTCGAAGATCAAGTCCCCGCGGATGTCAATCGTGTAGTTTAAATTTCCAAATCTGACCTAACGGCCAGGGGCATAGCTTTCGATCTGCTCTAGATGGCCAAGTGAATTGGCCTGCAGTGCAAAGCCGCCGAAGACGAAGATCTGTCCGGGGAGGAAGGTCTCACCCTGGACTGCATCGCCATTGATGATCGTAGGAGCCATCAAGCCTGATGGCGACGACACAGAGGAACTCTCAATGAAAGCACCAATGTCAGTGTCAAAACCGGCGGATCTCGGGTAGGGGGTCTCGAACTGTGCGTCTAGGCCGGATGGTAACAGGAGGCAAGGGACACGAAGTTTTACCCAGGTTCGGGCCCTCTCGATGGAGGTAAAACCCTACGTCCTGCTTGATTAATATTGATGATATGGGTAGTACAAGAGTAGATCTACCACGAGATCGGAGAGGCTAAACCCTAGAAGCTAGCCTATGGTATGATTGTTGTTGTGTATGTTGTCCTACGGACTAAAACCCTCCGGTTTATATAGACACCGGAGAGGGTTAGGGTTACACATAATCGGTTACAATGGTAGGAGATCTACATATCCGTATTGCCAAGCTTGCCTTCCACGCCAAGGAAAGTCCCTTCCGGACACGGGACGGAGTCTTCAATCTTGTATCTTCATAGTCCAGGAGTCCGGCTGAAGGTATAGTCCGGCCATCCGGACACACCATAATCCAGGACTCCCTTAGGTGGCATTCCATGATAGCATGCCAAGTTTCATGAATTTCAGACGAGTTTTGGATTTACTAGAATTTAAAAGCCACGTGATACGTCTCCAACGTATCTATAATTTTTGATTGCTCCATGCTATATTATCTACTGTTTTGGACATTATTGGTCTTTATTATCCACTTTTATATTATTTTTGGGACTAACCTACTAACCGGAGGCCCGGCCCAGAATTGATGTTTTTTTTGCCTATTTTAGGGTTTCGAAGAAAAGGAATATCAAACGGAGTCCAAACGGAATGAAACCTTCGGGAACGTGATTTTATCAACGAACAAGACCGAGGAGACTTGGACCCTACGTCAAGAAAC
>NC_041388.1:407752008-407829500 GCF_002162155.2 Triticum dicoccoides | reverse complement strand
CTCCACCGACGTACTCCTTCCTCCTATATATACCTACGTACCTTCAAATGATCAGATACGAAGCCAAGACCCTAATTCCACCGCCGCAACTTTCTGTATCCATGAGATCCCATCTTGGGGCCTGAGGGAGTCCTGGATTAGGGGGTGTTCGGATAGCCGAACTATACCTTCAGCCGGACTCCTGGACTATGAAGATACGAGATTGAAGACTTCGTCCCGTGTCCGGAAGGGACTTTCCTTGGCGTGGAAGGCAAGCTTGGCGATACGGATATGTAAATCTCCTACCATTGTAACCGACTTTGTGTAACCCTAACCCTCTCCGGTGTCTATATAAACCGGAGGGTTTTAGTCCGTAGGACAACATACAGAACAGCAATCATACCATAGGCTAGCTTCTAGGGCTTAGCCTCTCTGATCTCGTGGTAGATCTACTCTAGTACTACCCATATCATCAATATTAATCAAGCAGGACGTAGGGTTTTACCTCCATCAAGAGGGCCCGAACCTGGGTAAAACTTCGTGTCCCCTGCCTCCTGTTACCATCCGGCCTAGACACACAGTTCACGACCCCCTACCCGAGATCCGCCAGTTTTGACACCGACATTGGTGCTTTCGTTGAGAGTTCCTCTGTGTCGCCGCCGTCAGGCTCGATGGCTCCTACGATCATCAATAGCGATGCAGTCCAGGGTGAGACCTTCCTCCCCAGACAGATCTTCGTCTTCGGCGGCTTCGCACTGCAGGCCAATTCACTTGGCCATCTGGAGCAGATCAAAAGCTATGCCCCTGGCAGTCAGGTCAGATTTGGAAGCTTAAACTACACGGCTGACATCCGTGGGGACTTGATCTTCGACGGATTCGAGCCACTGCCGAGCGCGCCGCACTGTCACGACGAGCATGATCTAGCTCTGCCGCCGAGCAGTGCCCTGGAGGCCGCACCCGCATCGGCTTCGACCCTTAATTCGGAGCCAACTGCGCCGATCGAGGATGGGTGGTTGGACGCCGCCTCGGGGGCTGCGATACGAGCCGAACACCAGCCCTGCACTCTGCGAGACTCGTGACTCCGAGGAGCCGGACTCCGAACCCTCCGTTCCCCTACCGATCAAATCCGATTGGGCGCCGATCATGGAGTTTACTGCCGCGGACATCTTCCAGCACTCGCCTTTCGGCGATATTCTGAAGACACTGAAGTCTCTCTCTTTATCAGGAGAGCCCTGGACGGACTACGGTCAGCAAGGTTGGGATATGGACGATGAAGAAATTCAAAGCCCACCCACCACCCACTTTGTAGCCACTGTCGACGATTTAACCGACATGCTCGACTTCGACTCCGAAGACATCAATGGTATGGACGCCAATGCAGGAGACGATGAAGAACCAGCGCTTATCGGGCCCTGGAAAGCCAGCTCGTCATATGACATATACATGGTGGACACCCCAAAAGAAGGAGATGGCGATGGAACAGCAGAGGATGACCCCCTCCAAGAAACAGCCTAAGCGCCGACGTCAGCGGCGCCGCTCAAAATCCCGCCAAAACAAATACGGTGATTCAAGCATGGGAGAAAAATAATACTCCGGAGAGTGCCGAAGAAAACCCCCTCCAGCAAGATTCAGCACAGGAGGATGGAGAAACCAGCCCTCTTGAGAGAGTGGCAGACAGAGGGGTCGAGGACGATAATCATGTGCCTCCCTCTGAAGACGAGGCAAGCCTCGACGACGACGAATTCGTCGTGCCAGAGGATCCCGTCTCGCAAGAGCGTTTTCAACGAAGGCTTATGGACACAGCAAGAAGCCTCAAGAAAAAACAGCAACAGCTTAGAGCTGATCAAGATTTGCTAGTCGACAGATGGACTGAAGTCCTTGCGGCCGAAGAGCATAAACTCGAACGCCCCTCCAAGAGCTACCCAAAGCGCAGGTTGCTACCCCGATTAGAGGAGGAAGCACTTGATACGGCCGACCGGCCACCTCGGCCGCGACAGAGAGGTCTCCCGGCCCTCCACTCAAGCCGCACCCCGTACCAAGGCATGGGAAAATGCACCAGACCTGCAAGATATGTTGGAGGACAAGGCAAGGCAAACAAGATCGATCTACGGATCGCGTGGGCGCCCCACGACTCGAAACAATAACTGTCACGCCGGACATAAATCCGGTAGGGCCGAACACAGTAGACAAAGCTCATTGGATCTATGTTGTGATACAGCCTAGTACAGAGGCGCCGCACACCCACTATGCTTCACAGACGAATTAATGGATCATCAAATCCCCAAGGGTTTCAAACCCGTAAACATCGAATCATATGATGGCACAACAGATCCTGCAGTATGGATCGAGGATTATCTCCTTCATATCCACATGGCCCGCGGCGATTATCTCCACGCCATCAAATACCTCCCACTCAAGCTCAAAGGACCAGCTCGGCATTGGCTTAACAGCTTGCCAGCAGGATCAATCAGTTGTTGGGAGGACCTGGAAGCCGCATTCCTCGACAATTTCTAGGGCACTTATGTGCGACCACCAGACGCCGATGACCTAAGCCACGTAATTCAGCAGCCAAAGGAATCGGCCAGGCAATTCTGGACACGGTTCCTAACAAAGAAAAATCAAATAGTCGACTGTTCGGACGCAGAGTCCCTAGCAGCCTTCAAGCACAATATCCGTGAAGAGTGGCTTGCCCGGCACCTAGGACAGGAAAAGCCAAAATCTATGGCAGCACTCACGACACTCATGACCCGCTTTTGTGCGGGAGAAGACAGCTGGCTTGCTTGTAGCAACAATATGACCAAGAACCCTGGTAATTCGGATACCAGGGACAGTAGTGGCAGGTCGCGTCGCAACAAGCAGAAGCGCCGCATTAACGACGACAATGCTGAGGATACGGCTGTTAATGCCAGATTCAGAGGCTCTAAATCCGGTCAGTGGAAAAAGCCATTCAAAAGGAATCCTAGGGGCCCGTCCAGTTTGGACCGAATACTCGACCACTTGTGCCAAATACATGGCACCCCCGAAAAGCCGGCCAATCACACCAACAGGGATTGTTGGGTGTTCAAGCAGGCAGGGAAGTTAAACGCCGAAAATGAAGACAAGGGGCTGAATAGCGATGACGACGAGGAGCCCCGGCCGCCGAACAACAGTGGACAGAAGGGTTTTCCCCCACAAGTGCGGACGGTGAACATGATATACACAACCCACGTCCCCAAAAGGGAGCGGAAGCGCGCGTTAAGGGACGTATACGCGGTAGAGCCAGTCGCCCCAAAGTTCAACCCATGGTCCTCCTGCCCGATCACCTTTGATCGAAGGGACCATCCCACTAGCATCCGTCATGGTGGATTTGCCGCATTGGTTCTAGACCCAATTATTGACGGATTTCATCTCACTAGAGTCCTTATGGACGGCGGCAGCAGCCTAAACCTGCTTTACCAGGATACAGTGCGAAAAATGGGCATAGATCCTTCAAGGATTAAGCCCACCAAAACGACCTTTAAAGGCGTAATACCAGGTGTAGAGGCCAACTGTACAGGCTCAGTCACACTTGAAGTGGTCTTCAGATCTCCGGATAATTTCTGAAGCGAGGAGTTAATCTTCGATGTAGTCCCATTCCGCAGTGGCTATCACGCACTGCTCGGGCGAACCGCATTCGCCAAGTTCAATGCGGTACCGCACTACGCACATCTTAAGCTCAAGATGCCAGGCCCTCGAGGAGTAATTACGGTCAATGGAAAGACCGAACGCTCCCTCCGAACGGAGGAGCACACTGCGGCCCTTGCAGCGGAAGTACAAAGCAGCCTCTCCAGGCAGTTCTCCAGTCCGGCCACTAAACGACCGAACACCGTCAAGCGCGCCCGGAGTAACCTACAACAAGACCGCCTGGCATGATCCGAGCAGGCGTAGCAATGCGGCCCCAACCCCAGCCCTCGCAAAAAGGCGACGCTAGTACTTCGCGTACATAACTACGCTCTAGAGATACCATGGGTACAGGGGGAGGGGCACCATCACGCGATGCCCGAAACACGGCTTAAACCATACAAGGGGCTGCCGATTTTTTAATTTTCTCTTACTTTCAGGACTCCATCCTTCGGAAGGCCTGTTTGGTATTTCAATTGCCACACAAACGATGCAAGAACCAGGGAAGCAGACAAGCCACGCCGCATTACGGAACTCCCAGGTGGTCTCTATCACGAGCAGTATACCTGTTTCGCACACCATTCCGCAACCTGCCCCTGGAACGGACATGTTAAATAGTCCAACCTTTTGCTTATCGCATTATTTGTATCGTTCTGCTTTGATCGCAACCCTTTTTAATAAACAGTGCATAGCTTTTGTCTATTTTTGCATTACTCTTTTTTTATATATATGTTCCTTAACGACATGTTGCACCCGTAAATGTTGGTACGGCCAAAATACGCAAGGGGCTTTAGTACCCCTCAATATGGTGTGCGAAGTCCGAACACTTTAACAAGTGTGGCACCCCAAACTTATAGCATTATATGCATCGGCTCCGAATCATGTCTTGGGTCAATAGTTGGGTTTGCCCGGATCCTATGTTTTGGTGCCTTACGTTCCGCTATATCGGCTAAGGTAGCACTAGGAGAACCACTGCGATTGTGCCCCAGTTGAGCTGGGTCGAGCACCTCAGTGGAGAAAGCTAAAACTGACTATCATGATGAAGCGAGAGCTGGTCGCTGTTCGAGAGGTTTTTCGAGTCTCTAAAGACTTATGCCGCTTAGAGCGAGGAGTCGGCTTTGTCCGGCCAAGGCGTGGATAGCGCCCCGAACTCGGTCTTCCGAATACCAGGGGCTTCGCCGAAATTTAAAATTATAGAATTCTATGGCTAAGTGAGAGTGTTCATGCATTATAGTCCGATTGCCTTGTTCGTTGTGCTGAGCGCCTCCCTCGAAGGACCCAAACATGGGAAAAAGAGCGCTCAGGTTTTATCACCGAACACCCCAGCACTAGTGGCACGGGGGTAGAAGCCGACGACTCGCCATCTCTCAGAACTGATAAACAGCCGCACAGAAGGTAGTATTTTAAATTCCAACAGCATTGCTTAGCGCATATGAACAAGTTTTCAGCGCACAGGACAAAACGAGCGAATTTTACTCAAAAATTACATCCCTAGAACATTCATCCGCCACAAGGCAGGCACCCTTCAGAACATCCTTATAATAATTCTCAGGCTTGCGATGCTCTTTCCCCGACGGTGGCCTGTCCTTCACAAGCTTCTCAGCATCCAGCTTGCCCCAGTGCACCTTAGCACGGGCATGGGCCCTATGGGCACCTTCAATGCAGACGGAGCGCTTGATGACTTCGAGCCTTGGACAGGCCCCCACCAGCCGCTGCACCAGCCCGAAATAGCTCCCAGGAAGAGCCTCTCCTGGCCACAGCCGAACTATGAGGCCTCTCATGGCCTGTTCGGCCGCCTTGTGGAGCTCGACCAGTTGCTTCATCTGGTCTCTCAGGGGCATGGGATGTCCGGCCTCAGCATACTGAGACCAGAACACCTTCTCTGTTGAGCTGCCCTCCTTAGCTTGATAGAATGGGGCGGCATCGAACACGCTCCGGGGAAGATCTGCAAACGCTCCTGGAGAGCTCCGGATTCGGGTAAGTAACAAGTAACTCACGTTTATGTGTTTGCTTTGCATAAAGAATGCCTTACCAGCCGCTATCTTTTTCACCTCATTCAAATCCTGGAGGGTCTTCTGGGATTCAGCCTTGGCAGACTTGGCATTTTCAATAGCCGCCGCGAGCTCGGACGCTCGCGTCTTCAAGTCAAGCTCCAAACTCTCATGCTTTTTCATGAGAGCCTGGAGCTCTTGCCGCACCTTGCCAACCTGGGCCTCATACTTCTCCCGCTCGGTGCGCTCCGCGGCCGCCCTTTTCTCGGCCTCGAGCAGCGATGGCTTAAGGGTCGCCACCTCAGACATGGCCCCTACAATAGCCATGATAATCCTATCATTTTTTGCAATTGCACCTTTTTATATACATTTAAACAAGGTATTTCTTACCTTCATTGTCCTCGAGCTACTTCTTGGCACGCCCGAGCTCTTGCTCGAACCGCTTGAGGTTCTGCTTTAGCGTGTCCACTTCCGCAGTCAGTGCGGCGGACGCAAGCAGAGAAGCCTGCATACGCATATTGACTCCTTTTTGTTAGACTCCTGCGAATTTTATTTGATCCTCTATTCGGCTTTTCTTCCCGAACGCCAAACAGAGCATCAGGGGCTACTGTCTATGCGGTAATATTATATATACATTCTTTACTTACCTCAAAGCCTGTTAAGGGCTTCTTTGGATCACAGGATTTGCAAAACAAAGGAATAGGAAAAATGGAGGATTTGATTGCCATGACATAGCCAATCATGTGGATTTTTTCCAGAGGTCGGACCTCATGTGTAAATTCCTTTGGAATTAGCACCTTAAAGACCCAATCCTGAGGAATTTTAATGGCCCAATCCTTTGATCCAAATGCGTTTCATAGGAAACAATCCTGAGGATTGATATCCCATGAAAATCCTGTGAAAATCCTCCAATCCAAAAAATGCCTAAAAGGCTAGTACAAGATTCAGTCAGTCCGCTCTGAACCTTCTCGACCACTGCACTCATAATGGTGCGGTGCTCCTCGTCGATGGAGGCGCCTTGGAGCGCCTCCAACAGATTGTCCGGTGCCTCCGGTTGGACGGGGGTCACCGGCACGGTGGGCTTGCTCCTCTTGGAAGGAGGTCCCCCGCCGGACTCTGGAACCTTTGAAGGTTCCGGAGCGGTGTCCGGCCTAGAGCCGGACTTGGAGCCCTGGGGGGTTTTATCCCCTTTACTCCTGGAGTCCGGGAGGTCGCCTTGCGGCGCCTCCAGGACCACCTCCTCCCGGCTTGGAACCTGTTGGGACAACACTTCGGTGTCGTCCGTAGGGCGGGGGGAGGAAGCCGTCGGAAGCGAGTTCACATCCGACGAGTCCAGTGAGCCGCTTGACGACGCGTTGAGCCGGTCTTTGGGTGGGCTGCATAAACATATTCGACATAAGGGAAAGATGTGCAATAAACGAATACTATGAATTACTCTGGTATCCGGATACTTACGATTTTGCCAGGGGCTTGGCCCTGGGCGGCCACTCTTCTCCGCCGTCGTCGGCGTCGGTGGAGTAGTCCGGAGGAAGCTTTTTCCCCTTCTTGGACCCTCCGGCCTCCCCAGAGAGGGCGGCCTTCCTTTTCTTCTCTCCTCCCGCTGGAGGGGGAGAGGTCTCTTCTTCTTCCTCCTCGTCTTCACGGGACGAATGCGCCTCGGAACCGTCGGATGATGGATCTGACACCTCCTGGCGCCGGGCACTCTTTCGAGTCCCCGTGGACTTTCTCGCGGCCTTCTTCTCCGGCACCACATAGGGTGCCGGAACCAGCAGCTTCGCCAACCGAGCATCCGCTGGGCCTTCGGGCAAAGGAGCTGGACAGTTGATCTGTCCGGACATCACTTGCCAATCCTGTCAAAGGTAAGGGAGCTTAGATCCCGCATGGAGTCAAACTATGAAAAACTGATACCCTGTTAAAGGAAAAAACAGCTTACCGCATGAGCATGACGCTGCGTACTGAATCCACGATCCTCGGTAGCGGATGCGGGGGCCTCGGCGCCCTTGAAAAGCACCTTCCAGGCATCTTCGTACGTCGTGTCGAAGAGTCTGCTCAGAGTTTGATGCTGCGCCGGGTCGAACTCCCACAGGTTGAAAGCCCGTTGTTGACACGGGAGGATTAGGCGGATGATCATAACCTGGACTACGTTGACAAGTTTGAGCTTCTTGTCCACCAGGGTTTGGACGCATGTTTGGAGTCCGGTCAGCTCTCCTTTTTTACCCCACGACAGGCCCGTCTCCTTCCAGGAGGTGAGCCGTGTAGGGGGTCCGGATCGAAACTCGGGGGCTGCGACCCATTCGGGGTCGCGCGGCTCGGTGATGTAAAACCACCCCGATTGCCACCCATTCAGGGTCTCTACAAAGGAGCCCTCGATCCATAAGACGTTGGCCATCTTGCCCACCATGGCGCCTTCGCACTCCGCCTGGTTTTCGCGCAGCACCTTCGGCTTGACATTAAAAGTCTTGAGCCATAGGTCGAAATGGGGGCGGATGCGGAGGAAAGCCTCGCACACGACGATAAACACCGAGATGTTGAGGACAATGTTCGGGGCCAGATCGTGGAAATCTAGGCCGTAGTAGAACATGAGCCCCCGGACAAATGGGTGAAGAGGGAAGCCCAGTCCGCGGAGGAAATGGGGGAGGAACACCACCCTCTCATAGGGCCTAGGGGTGGGGATGAGCTTCCCCTTTTCGGGAAGCCGGCACGCAATGTCGTTAGACAAGTATCCGGCCTTCCTCAGTTTTTTGATGTGTCCCTCCGTGACGGAGGAGACCATCCACTTGCCTCCCGCTCCGGACATGGCTGGAGAAGGTTGAGGTGGGGAGTTCGGACTTGGGCGCTGGAGCTCGAGTGCGCGAGAATGGATAAGCAAGGGAGGAAGAAGGTGTAGGTTAAAGGGTGGATCCTTATCCCCTTATATGGGTGGACGCAACTACGTGTCCCCACCAGCCTGGTAAAACTCGCTTATCTCCAAGCGCCGTAATCAATGGCGTGGTTGGGTTACCCACGCCCGTATTGATGAGAATCCCGGAATAAGGGGACACGATCTCTGCTTTAACAAGACGTGCCAAGGAAACCGCCTCGCATGACACACTAAGGTGGGATAATGAAACGACTTGGATAAAGGCTTGGCCGTGGTGTGTCACACTACGGAATACGTCAGCAGATTAGATTTGTGTAAATATTATTCTCTCTATGGCAATATGTGGAAACTTATTTTGCAGAGCCGGACACTATCTTTGTGTTCAAAATCTTCTATGAAGTACTTGGAGGAGGAACACGCCTTGCAATGTCGAAGACAATCTGCGCGCTGGACTCGTCGTCATTGAAGCCTGGTTCAGGGGCTACTGAGGGAGTCCTGGATTAGGGGTGTCCGGATGGTCGGACTATACAATGCGTCGAGCCGGTCTTTGGGTGGGCTGCATAATCATATTCGACATAAGGGAAAGCTGTGCAATAAAGGAATACTATGAATTACTCTAGTATTCGGGTACTTACGATTTCGCCAGGGGCTTGGTCCTGAGCGGCCACTCTTCTCCGCCATCGTCGGCATCGGTGGAGTAGTCTGGGGGAAGGGTTCTCCCCTTCTTGGACCCTCCGGCCTCCCCAGAGAGGGCGGCCTTCCTTTTCTTCTCTCCTCCCGCTGGAGGGGGAGAGGTCTCTTCTTCTTCCTCCTCGTCTTCATGGGAGGAATGCGCCTCGGAGCCGTCGGGTGATGAACCCGACACCTCCTAGCGCCGGGCACTCTTTAGAGTCCCCGTGGCCTTCTTCGTGGCCTTCTTCTCCGGCACCACATAGGGTGCCGGAACCAGCAGCTTCGCCAAGCGGGCATCAGCTGGGTCTTCGGGCAAACGAGCCGGACAGTCGATCTGTCCGGACTTCGCCTTCCAACTCTGTCAAAGGTAAGGGAGCTTAGATCCCACATTGAGTTAAACTATGGAAAACTAATACCCTGCAAAAGGTACAAACAACTTACCGCGCTAGCATGACACTGCATGCTGAATCCGCGATCCTCGGTGGCGGATGTGGGAGCCTCGGCGCCCTTGAAAAGCACCTTCCGGGCATCTTCGTACGTCGTGTCTAAAAGCCTGCTCAGAGTTCGGTGCTATGCCGGGTTGAACTCCCACAGATTGAAGGCCCGTTGTTGACACGGCAGGAACAGGCGGATGAGCATAACCTGGACTACGTTGACAAGCTTGAGCTGCTTGTCCACCAGGGTTTGGATGCATGTTTGCAGTCCAGTCACCTCTCCTTTGTTGCCCCACGACAGGCCCGTCTCTTTCCAGGACATGAGCCGCGTTGGGGGTCCGGACCGGAACTCAGGGGCTGCGACCCACTCAAGGTCGCACGGCTTGGTGATGTAAAACCACCCCGATTGCCACCCCTTTAGGGTCTCCACAAAGGAGCCCTCGAGCCATAAGACGTTGGGCATCTTGCCCACCATGGCGCCTCCGTGCTCCGCCTGGTTGCCGTGCACCACCTTCGGCTTGACATTGAAAGTCTTGAGCCATAGGCCAAAATGGGGGCGGATGCCGAGGAAAGCCTCGCACACGACGATAAACGCCGAGATGTTGAGGATGATGTTCGGGGCCAGATCATGGAAATCCAGGCCGTAGTAGAACATGAGTCCCGGACGAATGGGTGGATCGGAAAGCCCAGTCCGCGGAGGAAGTGGGGAAGGAACACTACCCTCTCATGGGGCCTTGGGGTGGGGAGGAGCTGCCCCTTTTCGGGAAGCCGGTACGCGATGTCGTTAGACAAGTATCCGGCCTTCCTCAGTTTTTTGATGTGTCCCTCCGTGACGGAGGAGACCATCCACTTGCCTCCCGCTCCGGACATGGCTGGACAAGGTTGAGGTGGGGAGTGCGGACTTGGGCGCTGGAGCTCGAGTGTGCGAGAATGGATAAGGGAGGGAGGAAGAAGGCGTAGGTGAAAAGGTGGATCCTTATCCCCTTAAATGGGTGGACGCAACTACGTGTCCCCACCAGCCTGGTAAAACTCGCTTATCTCCAAGCGCCGTAATCAATGGCGCGGTTGGGTTACCCACGCCCGTATTGATGAGAATCCCGGAATGAGGGGACACGATCTCTGCTTTAACAAGACATGCCAAGGAAACTGCCTCGCATGATGCGCTGAGGTGGGATAATGAAATGACTCAGATAAAGGCTTGCCGTGGTGTGTCACACTGCAGAATACGTCAGCAGATTAGATATGTGTAAATATTATTCTCTCTATGGCAATATGTGGAAACTTATTTTGCAGAGCCGGACACTATCTTTGTGTTCAAAATCTTCTATGAAGTACTTGGAGGAGGAACCCGCCTTGTAATGCCGAAGACAATCTGCGCGCCGGACTTGTCGTCATTGAAGCCTGGTTCAGGGGCTACTGAGGGAGTCCTCGATTAGGGGGTGTTCAGATAGCCGGACTATACCTTCAGCCGGACTCCTGGACTATGAAGATACGAGATTGAAGACTTCGTCCCTTGTCCGGAAGGGACTTTCCTTGGCGTGGAAGGCAAGCTTGGCGATACAGATATGTAAATCTCCTACCATTGTAACCGACTTTGTGTAACCCTAACCCTCTCCGGTGTCTATATAAACCGGAGGGTTTTAGTCCGTAGGACAACATACAGAACAACAATCATATCATAGGCTAGCTTCTAGGGCTTAGCCTCTCTGATCTCGTGGTAGATCTACTCTTGTACTACCCATATCATCAATATTAATCAAGCAGGACGTAGGGTTTTACCTCCATCAAGAGGGCCCGAACCTGGTTAAAACTTCGTGTCCCCTGCCTCCCGTTACCATCCGGCCTAGATGCACAGTTCGGGACCCCCTACCCGAGATCCGCCGGTTTTGACACCGACAGGGCCTGTTGCGGAGCTCCGCCGGAGGGGGCATCGATCACGGAGGGCTTCTACATCATCACCATAGCCTCTCCGATGAAGTGTGAGTAGTTTACCTCAGACCTACGGGTCCATAGTTATTAGCTACATGGCTTCTTCTCTCTTTTTGGATCTCAATACAATGTTCTCCCCCTCTCTTGTGGAGATCTATTCGATGTAATCTTCTTTTTGCAGTGTGTTTGTTGAGACCGATGAATTGTGGGTTTATGATCAAGTCTATCTATGAACAATTTTTGAATCTTCTCTGAATTCTTTTATGTATGATTGGTTATCCTTGCAAGTCTCTTCGAATTATCAGTTTGGTTTGGCCTACTAGATTGATCTTTCTTGCAATGGGAGAAGTGCTTAGCTTTAGGTTCAATCTTGCGGTGTCCTTTCCCAGTGACTGTAGGGGCAGCAAGGCACGTATTGTATTGTTGCCATCAAGGATAACAAGATGGGGTTTTCATCATATTGCATGAGTTTATCCCTCTACATCATGTCATCTTGCTTAAGGCGTTACTCTGTTTTCATGAACTTAATACTCTAGATGCATGCTGGATAGCGGTCGATGAGTGGAGTAATAGTAGTAGATGCAGGCAGGAGTCGGACTACTTGTCTCGGACGTGATGCCTATATACATGATCATACCTAGATATTGTCATAACTATGCTAAATTATGTCAATTTCTCAACAGTAATTCGTTCACCCACCATAGAATACCTATGCTCTTGAGAGAATCCACTACTGAAACCTATGGCCCCCGGGTCTACATTCATCATATTAATCTTCCAATACTTAGTTATTTCCTTTGATTTTTACTTTGCTTTTATTTTACCTTGCATCTTTATCATAAAAATACCAAAAATATTATCTTATCATATCTATCAGATCTCACTCTCGTAAGTGGCCATGTAGGGATTGACAACCCCTTATCGCGTTGGTTGCGAGGATTATTTGTTTTGTGCAGGTATGAGGGACTCGCGCGTAGCCTCCTACTGGATTGATATCTTGGTTCTCAAAAACTGAGGGAAATACTTACGCTACTTTGCTGCATCATCCCTTCCTCTCCGGGGAAAACCAACACAGTGCTCAAGAGGTAGCAAGAAGGATTTCTGGCGCCGTTGCCGGGGAGTCTACGCAAAAGTCAATATACCCAGTACCCATCACAATCCTTATCTCCCGCATTACATTATTTGCCATTTTCCTCTCGTTTTGCTCTCCCCCACTTCACCCTTGCCATTCTATTCACCCTCTCTCTCTCCATCCTCCCTCTCTTTCTCTATTTGCCTCTTTTTGCCCGCTTGCTTTTTGTTTGCTTGTGTGTTGGATTGCTTGCTTGTCGTTGTGGCTAGTCCCTTATCTTCTCCGTTGTCTCCCGAGAATGAAATTCTAAATTTTAAGCAAAGACAAGGAGAAAACTTAAAAGATGTCTGGTCAAGGATAATAGAGTCTTATTGTAATTGTACCTTTGAAGTGAACCTTAGAATTTTGCTTCGCAATTTCTATGTTGGATTAAATATGTCTCATAGACAACTATTGGATTGCATTGCCAAAGGAATTTTTTATTGAAATTGATCCCCATATTGCGCTTGAAATTATAGAAGGTACAGTGGGAACACTACCGCAACAAAAGGGGCCTCATCCTACCCAGGAAGAGACACAAGTTTTTGAAAAAAATTGTGAAGTCACTAAGATTTTACAGAAATCTCTTGAACCTCTTAAGAACGTTAGCGGAAATATCAACCGTATGAATATGTTGATTACTCTTTACAATAAGCGGTTAGATTCTTTAGATCTAAAAATTTCAGAATATGAAGGAAAATGTAAAGAACCTCCTGGATTCGAGCTTGATTCTGCTAAAAAGTTGAAAACCAAAGATGGCAATACCTAGATCTATCCTTGCTTTTTATGCCTAGCTAGGGGCGTTAAACGATAGCGCTTGTTGGGAGGCAACCCAATTTTATTTTTATTCCTTGCTTTTTGCTCCTGTTTAGTAATAAATAATTTATCTAGCCTCTGTTTAGGTTGTGTTTTTGTGTTTAATTAGTGTTTGTGCCAAGTAGAACCGTTGGGAAGACTTGGGGAAAGTCTTGTTAATCTTGCTGTAAAAAACAGAAACTTTAGCACTCACGAGAACTGCTGCCATTTTTTTGGAAAGTGCTATTTAGTTAATTATTTTTGAAGAAGATTAATATATAAATTCCTCACGTCCAGAAATTTATTTTAGAATTTTTGGGGTTCCAGATCTTGCGCTAGCTACAGATTACTACAGACTGTTCTGTTTTTGACAGATTCTGTTTTTCGTGTGTTGTTTGCTTATTTTGATGAATCTATGGCTAGTAAAATAGTTTATAAACCATAGAGAAGTTGGAATACAGTAGGTTTAACACCAATATAAATAAATAATGAGTTCATTACAGTACCTTGAAGTGGTCTTTTGTTTTATTTCGCTAACGGAGCTCACGAGATTTTCTACTTTGGGTTTTGTGTTGTGAAGTTTTCAAGTTTTGGGTAAAGATTTGATGGATTATGGAACAAGGAGTGGCAAGAGCCTAAGATTGGGGATGCCCATGGCACCCCCAAGATAATCTAAGGACACCTAAAAGCCAAAGCTTGGGGATGCCCCGGAAGGCATCCCCTCTTTTCGTCTACTTCTATCGGTAACTTTACTTGGAGCTATATTTTTATTCACCACATGATATGTGATTTGCTTGGAGCGTCTTGTATGATTTGAGTCTTTGCTTTTTAGTTTACCACAATCATCCTTGCTGTACACACCTTTTGAGAGATCCATACATGATTTGAAATTTCTTAGAATACTCTGTGTGCTTCGCTTATATCTTTTGAGTTATATAGTTTTGCTCTAGTACTTCACTTATATCTTTTAGAGCACGGTGGCGGATTTATTTTATAGAAACTATTGATCTCTCATGCTTCACTTGGATTATTTTGAGAGTCTTAAATAGCATGGTAATTTGCTTAAATAATCCTAATATGCTAGGTATTCAAGATTAGTAAAAAAATCCTAGGAGTGTTTTGAATACTAAGAGACATTTGATGCTTGATGATTGTTTTGAGATATGGAGGTAATATTATCAAAGTCATGCTAGTTGAGTAGTTGTGAATTTGATAAGTGCTTGCGTTGAAGTTTGCAAGTCCCGTAGCATGCACGTATGGTAAACATTATGTAACAAATTTGAAACATGGGGTGTTCTTTGATTGTCTTCCTTATGAGTGGCAGTCGGGGACGAGCAATCGCCCTAGGAGCATGCACGTAGTGCCGAGGTTCTTGATGACTTGTAGATTTTTGCAATAAGTATGTGAGTTATTTATGACTAATTTTGAGTCCATGGATTATACGCACTCTCACCCTTCCATCATTGTTAGCCTCTTCGGTACCGTGCATTACCCTTTCTCACATTGAGAGTTGGTGCAAACTTCGCTGGTGCATCCAAACCCCGTGATATGATACGGTCTTTCACACATAAACCTCCTTATATCTTCCTCAAAACAGCCACCATACCTACCTATTATGGCATTTCCATAGCCATTCTGAGATATATTGCCATGCACCTTTCCACCATTCCGTTTATCATGACACATTCATCATTGTCATATTGCTTAGCATGATCATGTAGTTGACATAGTATTTGTGGCAAAGCCAGCATTCATAATTCTTTCATACATGTCACTCTTGGTTCATTGCATATCCCGGTACACCGCCAGAGGCATTCATATAGAGTCATCTTTTGTTCTAGCATCGAGTTGTAATCATTGAGTTGTAAATAAATAGAAGTGTGATGATCATCATTTTCTAGAGCACTGTCCCAAGTGAGGAAAAAAAGGAGAGGCCATAAAAAAGGAGAGAAAGGCCCAAATAAAAAAATGAGAGAAAAATATAGAAGGGACAATGTTACTATCCTTTGCCACACGTGTGCTTCAAAGTAGCACCATAACCTTCATGATAGAGAGTCTTTTGTTTTGTCACTTTCATATACTAGTGAGAAATTTTCATTATAGAACTTGGCTTGTATATTCCAACAATGGGCCTCCTCAAGTGCCCTAGGTCTTCGTGAGCAAGCAAGTTGGATGCACACCCACTTAGTTTCTTTTGCTGAGCTTTCATACATTTATAGCTCTAGTGCATCCGTTGCATGGCAATCCCTACTCCTTGCATTAACATCAATCGGTGGGCATCTCCATAGCCCATTGATTAGCCTCGTTGATGTGAGACTTTCTCCTTTTTTGTCTTCTCCACATAACCCCCTCATCATATTCTATTCCACCCATAGTGCTATGTCCATGGCTCGCGCTCATATATTGCGTGAAAGTTTATAGGTTTGAGATTGCTAAGGTATGAAACAATTGCTTGGCTTTTCATCGGGGTTGTGCATGATGAGAGCATTCTTGTGTGATGAAAATGGAGCATGACTAAACTATATGATTTTGTAGGGATGAACTTTCTTTGGCCATGTTATTTTGAGAAGACATAATTTCTTAGTTAGTATGCTTGAAGTATTATTATTTTTATGTCAATATGAACTTTCGTCTTGAATCTTTCGGATCTGAATATTCATACCACAATTAAGAAGAATTACATTAAAATTATGCCAAGTAGCACTCCGCATCAAACATTCTGTTTTTATCATTTACCTACTTGAGGACGAGCAGGAATCAAGCTTGGGGATGCTTGATACGTCTCCAATGTATCTATAATTTTTTATTGCTCCATGCTATATTATTTATTGTTTTGGACATTATTGGGCTTTATTATCCAATTTTATATTATTTTTGGGACTAACCTACTAACCGGATGCCCAGCCCAGAATTGCGGTTTGTTTGCCTATTTTAGGGTTTCGAAGAAAAGGAATATCAAACGGAGTCCAAACGGAATGAAACCTTCGGGAACGTGATTTTCTCAACGAACAAGACCCAGGAGACTTGGGCCCTACGTCAAGAAACAAAAGAGGAGCCCACGAGGTAGGGGGCGCGCCTACCCCCCCAGGCGCGCCCTCCACCCTCGTGGCCCCCCTGTTGCTCCATCGACGTACTCCTTCCTCCCATATATACCTACGTACCCCCAAACGATCAGATACGGAGTCAAAACCCTAATTCCACCGCCGCAACTTTCTGTATCCACGAGATTCCATCTTGGGGCCTGTTCTGGAGCTCCGCCGGAGGGGGCATCGATCACGGAGGGCTTCTACATCATCACCATAGCCTCTCCGATGAAGTGTGAGTAGTTTACCTCAAACCTACGGGTCCATAGTGATTAGCTAGATGGCTTCTTCTCTCTTTTTGGATCTCAATACAATGTTCTCCCCCTCTCTTGTGGAGATCTATTCGATGTAATCTTCTTTTTTGCGGTGTGTTTGTTGAGACCGATGAATTGTGGGTTTATGATCAAGTCTATCTATGAACAATTTTTGAATCTTCTCTGAATTCTTTTATGTATGATTGGTTATCTTTGCAAGTCTCTTCGAATTATCAGTTTGGTTTGGCCTACTAGATTGATCTTTCTTGCAATGGGAGAAGTGCTTAGCTTTGGGTTAAATCTTGCGGTGTCCTTTCCCAGTGACAGTAGGGGCAGCAAGGCACGTATTGTATTGTTGCCATCGAGGATAACAAGATGGGGTTTTCATCATATTGCATGAGTTTATCCCTCTACATCATGTCATCTTGCTTAAGGCGTTACTCTGTTTTCATTAACTTAATACTCTAGATGCATGCTGGATAGCGGTCGATGAGTGGAGTAATAGTAGTAGATGCAGGCAGGAGTCGGTCTACTTGTCTTGGACGTGATGCCTATATACATGATCATACCTAGATATTCTCATAACTATGCTCAATTCTGTCAATTTCTCAACAGTAATTCGTTCACCCACCGTAGAATACCTATGCTCTTGAGAGAATCCACTACTGAAACCTATGGCCCCTGGGTCTATCTTCATCATATTAATCTTCCAATACGTAGTTATTTCCTTTGCTTTTATTTTACCTTGCATCTTTATCATAAAAATACCAAAAATATTATCTTATCATATCTATCAGATCTCACTCTCGTAAGTGGACGTGTAGGGATTGACAACCCCTTATCGCGTTGGTTGTGAGGATTTATTTGTTTTGTGCAGGTACGAGGGACTCACGCGTAGCCTCCTACTGGATTGATACCTTGGTTCTCAAAAACTGAGGGAAATACTTACGGTACTTTTCTGCATCATCCCTTCCTCTTCGGGAAAAACCAACGCAGTGCTCAAGAGGTAGCACCACGCATCTCAACGTTATGCCAGTAATCAATAGTGCCCTAGTGTTTGAAATTCATTCTCATTTCTTGCGTGGGACCTAAGCATGCACCCAAGGACACAGATTTGATTTTTAAACCAATTTATATGCACTGGAGCATGTGCATGTATTTCAAATTTGAATTATGCACATAAAATGCCTAGAAAACCCAGTTAATGTATAAAAATGTCCAAACGAACCCCGAAAAATTCCAAAACTTAACACAACACTCCTGTTGTTCTATGTTGGCACTAGAAATTTCTTGAAAGCAATAAGAGGCAACAGATATCGTTTCGTCCCCAAAGGTGGCACGTTCCGTACCGAAACCATCAGGCTTGTTGTGAGAAACTCTGGTCTGTGAGAAGCTTATACCCAAACCTGCCCCAAATGGGACAAAAATTTTACCACTGCATGTCGGGTGCTGCTCCATGATACCATGCCAAGTTTTGTGATTTTTAGACGAGTTTTGGATCTACTAGAATTTAAAAACCAGGTATCTCAATGTTTTGCCGGCAATCAACAATGCCCTGGTGTTTGAAATTCATTCCCATTTCTTGCATGTGACCTAAGCATGCACCCAAGGACACAGATTTGATTTGTCAACCAACTTATATGCACTGGAGCATGTGCATGTATTTCAATTTTGAATTATGCACATAAAATGCCTAGAAAACCCAGTTAATGTATAAAAATGTCCAAATGAACCCCGAAAATTTCCAAAAACTTAACACAACACCCCCGTTGTTCTATGTTGACACTAGAATTTTTTTGAAAGCAATAAGAGGCAATGAATATCGTTTCGTCCCCAAAGGTGGCACATTCCGTATCGAAACCATCAGGCTTGTTGTGAGAAGCTCTGGTTTGTGAGAAGCTTATACCCAAACTTGCCCAAAATGGGACAATTTTACCATGGCATGTTGATGCCGCTCCATGATACCATGCCAAATTTCATGAATTCTAGACGAGTTCTGAATTTATTAGAATTTAAAAACCAAGTATCTCGATGTTTTGCCGGCAATCAACAGTGCCCTGGTGTTTGAAATTCATTCCCATTTTTTGCATGGGACCTAAGCATGCACCCAAGGACACAGATTTGATTTTTCAACCAATTTATATGCACCGGAACATGTGCATGTAGTTTAATTTTGAATTGTGCACCTGAAATGGCTAGAAAACCAGTTTAATGTATAAAAATGTCCAAACGAACCCTGAATAATTCCAATTCTTTTATGACACACATATAGTTGCATGTTCACTGCAGATAAAAGGTCTAGCAATTCAAACACCGTCCATTGCCGCTGTGACCCCATTATGTAATTCAAATCAAGATGAAAAATCAAGTAGATCCCACACATTTTATTATCAACAACCGTGTGAGATGTGGTACAAAATATCCTAGAGCACCGTTGGTGTATAGTACGCCTATGGCTTATGCGAGAAGGTGCATCGGCTACAGTCCACGGCCGGCATCTCAAGAACACTAGCTCGCTCCCCAAATACTCCCGCATCTGCATCCCTCGCAATCTTGAAAATATTACTGCCTCGTAATCTCAAAATTATCTACCGCCTGGAAGGTTTTAATGTTTGATAGCACACTATTAGTATGTGCGGACAGTCTGCGATGTGTGTTACTCCCGCTCTACTTCAGTCCCTTGATTCAAAATTTTAGTAGCCCCGGCATTTTACTCCCGCCTCTGCATCCCTCGCAATCTCAAAAATATCTGCTCGCCCTTGATCCAAATTTTTAGCAACCCCGCCTTGTTACTCCCGCCTAGTAAAATTTTCAGTTGCCGCAATATTTCCTCAAACACCACCTTGCCCTCCCCCCCCCCCGCCCCTCCACACACACCACACACTCCCCAAAACCTCCACTCACACAGACACACGCAACCCTAGAAACCATTGGTAGGTCGCCGCCATTGCCGGCGCCTCCATACTCAACCTCTGTCTGCGTGTCGGGGAGCTCAAGGAGCCAATGGCCAAAATGAGGTTTATCGCGGCCTTTTCGCCCGATGCGGGCGAGGTGGCCGCCGAGGTGTCCCCGTCGTCCTCTGCGGGCTCGATCCGCCGTTGCCGGTCCCCCGATCCGCCCGCAGCCGCACCCCTACGCCGGTTCGAGGACTTCCCCGTGCTCCCTCGGACCCGGCAGCCGACGAGGTCCTACCTTGGGGTCCGGCAGCGGCGGTGGGGGATGTGGGTCACCGAGATTACAGATCGGGAGACCCACACCCGAGGGTGGCTTGGTAGCTTCCACACGACCGAGCTCGCGGCCATGGAGTACGACTGCTGGCAGGTCCGCTACCACAGTGCGGCGGCTAGGCTCATTTTCCCCTTCGGCACACGTCCGGTCGACCTCGTTCCACCGGAGCCAGGGCGGCGAGCTCGACTATGGCGTGGGAGCACCGCGAGGCATGGGAGCGCCTCGAGGCCGAGGCCGCCGACGAGGCCTACATGCAAGACCTCCGTCGGCAGCACCCAGAGCTCGTGGAGGCAAAGCGGGCGATCTTTGTTGGCGCGGAGGGCGGCGAGGTTATCGTGCTCTCCTCTGATGACGAGGTCGAAGGCGGTGAGGACGGCGGCGCGGAGGGCAGCGAGGTTATCGCGATCTCCTCCGATGACGAGGTCGACTAGAAAAGGCCAAAAATTGCTGGAGTATATATATATATCCACTAAGGGTTTTAGTCCTTTAACTTTTAAAGGATCGGCTAGAGATGGCCTTATGACTTGTTTATTTTAGTTCTTCACAATGTGATACTCTACATGTGCAACTATTTATGCAGTTCAATCTCATCAATAATAGTTTCAACAATACCACTATGAATTACGATATTTGGTTGTTGTTAAGGATATTGTAGTTAACATGCCTTTCGTTTTTTTAACAATAACTAGTGTACTTTAGACCTGCACAATACTAGTTTGAATGACTATTTGCTTGTTTTTAAATGTTATGCCTGATGTAGTTAACACACCTTTCCACTTCTTGTTTTGCTTAACTAGCGTTCTTAAGCCTGGACACTGAAGCTATCATTTGTAGATTATGTTGTCTACCATGGATATATTTGGTTGATGTTTAGCCTGTTTTTCTTAACATGTCTTTATATGTACTCATGCAGGACAATATTGAGAACAATGTTGTTTTCCATCGAGGTTAGTTTCATCGCATTGCTTATATGTACTCACTATTCAGGATATCGGTAGCTGGTACCATATAGCCTGGGGCTGATAAGGGATTAATCGTCAAATCGGACATTTCACTGAATATATCTGTAACCCATTTATCAGTAGGTTAACTAGGGCCATATTTAATATATCTGAAGCTACATCGCAACATGCATTGTACTGAATGACTAAATATGCAATCCCAGGCTACATAGCAACAAGGAAGAGTGTTACCTTAATGTTCTAATGATGTCTAGATATACATGTAATAAAATTTTATATAATGGGATGGAGGGAGTGTTGTACTACATCATTTTTCAATTGTTGTTTAGCTTCTAATATTAACTTGGTGCTTTTAGGTACATATATCATTGCCAAAGTTCCACATAGCGACCCTTTCTGGGGCAATGAGATATTCATGAACCAGCATCAAGTGAGGAAACTGGTAAAGATTGTTATTAAAATGGGTCCAAAGACATCGATCGAACTACTTGTTTACACTTTATGCAAGATAACAGTGAACTGCAGGATGGTAAGTAAGAACCCTGTAGCCTTCTACTGCCAGTAATGAGTTGTGTTAGATGACAATGTCTGAATCTTTTTTCTTTTGCAGTGGATCCTGAAGTAGTTTACTCATCAAGATTACCTCTCAAACTACATGATTGGCGGCCGACCATCACAAGGGGTTGGACTAGAGTCCCGCATGCCTTCTGCATCCATGAGACCACAATAGGGCCATTCCGCTTCACCTTGTTCGGCAACCGGAATGTTTGTTGCCTCTTTCTTTACCATCTGTAATAGTACAAGTATATAACCCTAGTTCATCATTCTTTATTTGGTGCTTATGTAATTCTTAAACATATGTACCTATGAATCAAATAATGCATTGGTTGTTTGAACCTGGTGGATATGAATAAAGCTATAGCCTACTTTCAAGTTTAAATTAGGTACAATTTTTAAATAGCAGCAATTAAATTAGGGCAAAATTATGGTGTGCAGGTCATTACGGCAAACACGGTTAATAAAGCACAGCGTGTGCGATATACAACATAATCCGACATGGTTCACGGAGAGGAAACATGTGTAACAATGCACACAGTTTCCGTTTGCAAAGCGTGTGTGATGTCAGACAGTATCACATGCGGTGCGGGACAACTAAATGTGTGTGATTGTCTACCTATCATACACGGTTTATAATCATGAACTGTTTGTGATGTGCCAGGCATCGTAAAACCCCCATGCCGGAAATCTGCCTAGAAAACTCCCGTGCCTGGAATCTGTCTGGTTTTAGGTAAAACCACAAAACTCCGACCGCGATGGCAATGCGAGCACAAACGAGTAGCAAGGATGAAGCGTTTTGGATATTCGAGATATCGAAAACGGTTATATAGGGACAACTGTATGCATCAAGGCTCCCTATCCCCGACAGTTTTTGGGTCATGTGGGAAGGACCCCCCTATCGCCATCACTCACTAGGAGACGGTTCCAAATGCCGTCGCGGAAAGGGGTTAAAAACCGTTTGTATAGCACCAATGCATACCAGGGCTATGTGTGAAGCAGAGTACATAGCTGCTTTGGAAGGAGCAAATGAAGGAGTTCATATCCGACCTAGGTGTAATACCTAGTGCATCGGGTCCAATGAAATCTTTTGTGACAATACTGGAGCAATTTCCTTAGCGAAGGAATCCAGATTTCACAAGAGAACCAAACACATCAAGAGACGCTTCAACTCCATCCGCGATCAAGTCAAGTAGGGAGCCATAGAAATTTGCAAAATACATACGGATCTGAATGTTACAGACCCGTTGACTAAGCCTCTTCCACGAGTAAAACATGATCAGCACCAAGACTCCATGGGTGTTAGAATCATTACAATGTAATCTAGATTATTGACTCTAGTGCAAGTGGGAGACTGGAGGAAATATGCCCTAGAGGCAATAATAAAGTTGTTATTTATATTTCCTTATATCATGATAAATGTTTGTTATTCATACTAGAGTTGTATTAACCGGAAACTTGGTACATGTGTGAATACATAGACAAAAAAAGTGTCCCTAGTATGCTTCTACTTGACTAGCTCGTTAATTAAAGATGGTTAAGTTTCCTGACCATAGACATGTGTTGTCATTTGATAAACATGATCACATCATTAGGAGAATGATGTGATGGACAAGACCCATCCATTAGCTTAGCATAATGATCGATAAGTTTTATTGCTATTGTTGCTACCTCTTGATCACTGCGTTGGTTTTCCCTTGAAGATGAAAGGGTGATGCAGCAAAGTAGCGTAAGTATTTCCCTCAGTTTTTGAGAACCAAGGTATCAATCCAGTAGGAGACTACACGCAAGTCACCCCGAACCTACACAAACAAATAAGAACCTCGCAACCAACGCAATAAAGGGGTTGTCAATCCCTTCACGGTTACTTGCGAGAGTGAGATCTGATAGAGATAATAAGATAAAAAATTTTTGGTATTTTTATGATATAGATTGAAAGTAAAGATTGCAAAATAAAATAGATGGGAAACTTATATGATAGAAGGTAGACCCGGGGGCCATAGGTTTCACTAGTGGCTTCTCTCAAGATAGCATAAGTATTACGGTGGGTAAACAAATTACTGTCGAGCAATTGATAGAAAAGTGCATAATTATGAGAATATCTAGGCATGATCATGTATATAGGCATCATGTCCGCGACAAGTATACCAAAACGATTCTGCATCTACTACTGTTACTCCACACATCGACCGCTATCCAGCATGCATCTAGAGTATTAAGTTCATAAGAACAGAGTAACGCATTAGGCAAGATGACATGATGTAGAGGGATAAACTCAAGCAATATGATATAAACCCCATCTTTTTATCCTCGATGGCAACAATACAATACGTGCCTTGATGCCCCTGCTGTCACTGGGAAAGGACACCACAAGATTGAACCCAAAGCTAAGCACTTCTCCCATTGCTAGAAAGATCAATCTAGTAGGCCAAACCAAACTGATAATTTGAAGAGACTTGCAAAGATAAAAAATCATACACAAAATATTTCAGAGAAGAATCAAATATTGTTCATAGATAATCTTGATCATAAACCCACAATTCATTGGATCTCGACAAACACACCGCAAAAAGAACTACATCGAATAGATCTCCAAGAAGATCAAGGAGAACTTTGTACTGAGATCCAAAGAGAGAGAAGAAGCCATCTAGCTAATAACTATGGACCCGAAGGTCTGTGGTAAACTACTCACACATCATCAGAGAGGCCATGGTGTTGATGTAGAAGCCCTCCGTGATCGATTCCCCCTCCGGCAGAGCTCCGGAAAAGGCTCCAAGATGGGATATCTTGGGTACAGAAGGTTGCGGTGGTGGAAATAGGGTTTCGTGGTGCTCCTGGATGTTTTTGGGGTATATGGATATATATAGGAGGAAGAAGTAGGTCGGTGGAGCTGCGAGGGGGCCACGAGGGTGGGGGTGCGCCCAGGGGGGGCAGGCGCACCTTCCTGCGTCGTGGCCTCCTCGCTCCTTTCTTGATGTCTACTCCAAGTCCCCTGGATCACGTTTGTTCCAAAAATAACTCTCCCCAAGGTTTCATTCCGTTTGGATTCCGTTTGATATTCCTTTTCTGCGAAACACTAAAATAGGCAAAAAAAACAACAATTTGCACTAGGCCTTGGGTTAGTAGGTTAGTCCCAAAAATAATATAAAAGTGTATACTAAAGCCCATTAAACATCCAAAACAGGTAATATAATAGCATGGAACATTCAAAAATTATAGATACGTTGGAGACGTATCAAGCATCCCCAAGCTTAATTCCTGCTCGTCCTCGAGTAGGTAAATGATAAAAACAGAATTTTTGATGTGGAATGCTACCTAGCATAATTCTCAATGTAATTTTCTTTATTGTGGCATGACTATTCAGATACGAGAGTTTCAAGACAAAATTTTAATATTGACATACAAATAATAATACTTCAAGCATACTAACTAAGCAATCATGTCTTCTCAAAATAACATGGCCAAAGAAAGTTCATCCCTACAAAATCATATAGTTTGGTCATGCTCGATTTTTGTCACACAAGAATGCTCTCATCATGCACAACCCCGATGACAAGCCAAGCAATTGTTTCATACTTTAGTAATCTCACACTTTTTTCAATTTTCATGCAATACATGGGCGTGAGCCTTGGATATAGCACTATGGGTGGAATAGAATATGATGATGGGTGAGGGAGTCCTGGATTAGGGGGTCTCCGGATAGCCGGACTGTTGGACTATGAAGACACAAGATTGAAGACTTCGTCCCGTGTCCGGATGGGACTCTACTTGGCGTAGAAGGCAAGCTAGGCAATACGGATATGTATATCTCCTCCTTTGTAACCGACCTTATGTAACCGTAGCCCCTTCCTTTGTCTATATAAACCAGAGGGTTTTAGTCCGTAGGACAACATACAATCAGACCATAGGCTAGCTTCTAGGGTTTAGCCTCTCTGATCTCATGGTAGATCAACTCTTGTACTACTCATATTATCAAGAATAAATCAAGCAGGACGTAGGGTTTTACCTCCATCAAGAGGGCCCTAACCTGGGTAAAACATCGTGTCCCCTGCCTCCTGTTACCATCAGCCTTAGACACACAGTTTGGGACCCCCTACCCAAGATCCGCCGGTTTTGACACCGACATTGGTGCTTTCATTGAGAGTTCCTCTATGTCGTCATCATTAGGCTTGATGGATCCTTCAATCATCGATAGCGATGCAGTCCAGGGTGAGACTTTTATCCCCGGACAGATCTTTGTATTCGGCGGCTTCGCACTGCGGGCCAACTCGCTTGGCCATCTGGAGCAGATCGAGAGTTACGCCCCTAGCCACCAGGTCAGGTTTGGAAGCTTAAACTACATGATCGATATCCGCGGAGACTTGATCTTCGACGGATTCGAGCCCCTGCCTTGTGCGCCACACGGTCACGATGGGCATGATTTAGCTCTACCATCGGACAGTGTTCAGGAGATCGCGCCAGCAACCGCTCCGACCCTCAATTCGGAACCAGTTGCGCCGTCCATGGACGGGTGGATAGACCCCGACACGGAGGCCGTATCCTCAGCGGCGATCGAGCCGAATATCGACCTTACCCTTCACAAGAGCCGTGATGCCAAGATGTCGGATCCTTCCCCGGCCATGGACTCCGAACCGCCTGCGCCCATGCCTATCGAATCCGACTGGGCACCAATCATGGATTTTACCTCCGCGAATATCTTTCATCACTCGCCCTTCGACGACATACTAAGGTCTCTCTCCTTGTTAGTAGAGTCCTGGCCAAACTATGTCTGGCGGGATTGGGATGCGGATAACGAAGAAATTCGCCGCCCACCCACCACGCACTTAGTAGCCACTGTCGATGATTTAACCGACATGCTCGACTTCGACTCCGAAGACATCGACGGCATGGACGACGATGCATGAGGCGAACAAGAACCACTGCCCACAGGGCACTGGATAGCCACCTCATCATATGACATATATATGGTGGACACACCTAAAGAAGGCAATGGCGATGGGACATCGGAGGATGACCCCTCCAAGAAGCAACCTGTAACGCCCTTGATGCGGCTATATCTCCCACGTGTCGAAGCACAACTTAGAGGCATAACCGCATTGAAAGCAATGTCGCAAGTGAGGTAATCTTCACACAACCCATGTAATACATAAGGGGAAAAAGATACATAGTTGGCTTACAATCGCCACTTCACACAATTACATGAATAAAGCATTACAACATCCAAATACAATCAAGGTCCGACTACAGAACCAAAATAAAAGAAGAACCCCAAATGCGACAAGGTCCCCGATCGACCCCAACTGGGCTCCACTACTGATCAACTAGAACGGAACAACACAAAGGACAAGATCTTCATCGAGCTCCTCCTGAGCTTGGTTGCGCCATCTGCTCGGTCTCATCAGCACCTGCAAACTAGTTTTGGAAGTATTTGTGAGCCACGGGGACTCAGCAATCTCGCACCCTCGCGATCAATACTATTTAAGCTTATGGGTAAGGTAAAAGGTATGAGGTGGAGCTGCAGCAAGCGACTAGCATATATGGTGGCTAACATACGCAAATGAGAGCGAGAAGAGAAGGCAAAGCACGTTCGATAAAAGTATGATCAAGAAGTGATCCTAAACGACCTACATCAAGCATAACTCCAACACCGTGTTCACTTCCCGGACTCCGCTGGAAAGAGACCATCATGGTAACACACGCTGTTGATTCATTTTTATTAAGGTCGACTTCAGGTTTTCTACAACCGGACGTTAAAAAATTCCCATCTGCCCATAACTGCGGGCACGGCTTTCGAAAGTTCAAATCCCTGCAGGGGTGTCCCAACTTAGCCCATGACAAGCTCTCACGGTCAACGAAGGAATAGACCTCCTCCCGAGACATTCCGATCAGACTCGGTATCCCGGTTCTTCAAGACATCCTCGACAATGGTAAAACAAGTCCAGCAAAGCCGCCCGATGCGCCGACATCCTGATGGGAGCTGCACATATCTCGTTCTCAGGACAACACCGGATAGGTCAAGCTACGAGTAAAACCAGCCCTCAAGTTTCCCCGAGGTGGCCCCGCAGGCTGCCCATTTCGGACCAACACTTAGACAAGCACTGGCCCGGGGGGTAAAATAAAGATGACCCTCGGGATGCGCGACTCCCAAGGGAAAAAGGCTAGGTGGCGAATGGTAAAACGAAGGTTGGGCCTAGCTGGAGGAGTTTTATTCAAAGCGAACTGTCAAGGGGTTCCCATTATAACCCAACCGCGTAAGGAACGCAAAATCCGGGAACATAACACCGGTATGACGGAAACTAGGGCGGCAAGAGTGGAACAAAACACCAGGCATAAGGCCGAGCCTTCCACCCTTTACCAAGTGTATAGATGCATTAATTAAATAAGATATATTGTGATATCCCAACAAGTAAACATGTTCCAACAAGGAACAACATCTCCATGTTCCAACGCTATAAGAGGGGCTGAGCAAAGCGGTAACATAGCCAAACAACGGTTTGCTAGGACAAGGTGGGTTAGAGTCTTGGTTCAACAATATGGGAGGCATGATAAGCAAGTGGTAGGTATCACAGCATAGGCATAGCAAAAGAGCGAGCAACTAAGCAAGCAAAGATAGAAGTGATTTCGTGGGTATGGTCATCTTGCCTGAAATCCCGCAAGGAAGAAGAACGACTCCATGAAGAAGACAAACGGACGTAGTCGAACGGATCCTCACAAACGCGACGTTATCGGAACCAACCCGAAGAAGCAACACCGGAAAAGAGCAAACAACCTAGTAAACAACCACCACATAGACATGGCATGATGCGCAAACAAGTATGATGCATGTCCGGTTTAAAGAGGGCATGGCATGGCAAAGGGCACAAACAAAACTACAAGTTAAGTGGAGCTCAATATGCAACGAGTTGCATATTGGCGGAACACCACATCAATTATTTAGTTCACTCTCATTTGTGTACCCAACAATATTAAATGTTTTTAAACATGGCAAGAAGTGAAGCATAAAGAAACTATCTATCTAGGCAAGTTTAAATGAGGCCGGAAATAACAAACAACAATTCCGGAAAAACCTCATGTGCATATTTTACGGTTTGGTACTGTTCTGCCCTAAACACAATTTTAGAGTTATTTAACATGCAAAGTAAAGCCACCATGTTAAACTAGGCAAAATTCTACCCCATTTACATATAAAGATTAATTAAAACCGAGCTACGGTTAATTAGTTATGAATTAAACCGTTTTAGCATGGCATAAGAGTAAATCTACACAAATAGCAATTTAATCATTTTAAACATGGGTCAAAGTGACATATTATGAAACTAGACACAATTTTAAGCATTTTCATATTTGAAGTTTTTACATATGATGCATGGTTATTAAGTTATTAAATGCATGGACTTGAAGGGCTTTTCTTTAAAACTGTCAATCCCCTGGAAAATTACGAAATTCATAGATCGGGGAAAAAACGGAGCAGGCCGAAACTGGCTGGGCGCTGGGCTGTGGTGTTCTCACCATTGGGCCTAACAGGCCGGATCTGGAGAGGAAACGACCCACTGGGCGCTAGAGGCAAACGTTGTGGTCCAACCGGGCGGCCACGCACAGGTGATCGAGCGGGCGAGCGCGCTCCTCTGCTCGTGAGGAAAACAGAGTAGCGACGACTGAGCAGGCGAAGCAGGGAAGCGGCCGCGCGATGCACGGGGGGACTTGGCGCTACTCCGGCGAGGGGCCGGCGGCGCGGATCCAGCGGGCGACGCGACGGGGAGGTCGGATCTGTTGGAGACGGCTACAGACAAAGCAGCGCTACGGCGGGAGCTGCAAGGCCATGGCAGGGGAAAATTTCAGACAAGAGGCTGAGAGATTAGAGAAAGAGAGGACCGGAGGGAGAGCTGGAAGAGGTAAGGCGACCTGGCCGAGGCGGGTGCTCGAGGACGTCATCTGACATAGCAGGTCAACAGTGGTGGCGACATGGGCAGGGGCAGCGGAGTTGGACGGTGGAGCCTGGGTGTGCAGCGTGAATGGAGAGGCGGCAACGACGAGGCACGACGGCGCAAGCACGGGAAAACCGAGGTCGAGCAGGGGTCCATAGCGTGCGGGGTTGCTGCCTGGTGCTGCTCCAGTGAGCTGCAGCTCGCAGTCGACGGCTGGGGCGGGGGCTCCTGCTCGGGAAGAGCTCCTGCGAGGGAGAGAGAGAAGTGTGAGAGAGAGAGCGGAAGAAAGAAAGACGGGGAGGAGGAACCGAGGGAGAGGGCACGGGGTCGGCTTGGCAGTGGTGGTTCCAATCGCCGGCGTAAGAAGTAGCTCCAGGAGGCGCAAGGTTTGTGGATCGAGGAATGGGAGGCGTGCACCGGCTGGATGGATCGATGGGACAAAGAAATTGGGGATGGATCCCGAGAGATTTCGAGTGGGTGGCGGCGGTGGACACGGGATGGATGGGACAGATCCCCTAGGTTTTAGGGTTAGGCTAGATTTGGTAGGTGGTGGTCTATTAATATAAGGAAAAGAGGGAGTTTGGATCCTCCGATCGAAATCGGATGGTTCGGAAAGAATAGGCTAGGGAGTCTAAATAATAAAATGGTGATATTTTGTAGACGTTAGGGGATGATCCGGACACAACGGTAGCGACAGCCCAGGTCGGGTCCGGGACAACTTCGGACGCGCGCGAGGGGTTCGATGCACTGTGCAGAGAGGGTTTCGGACCGTGAGGTCACATTGGACAACTCCGGAAGCGAAGAGGGGAAGGAGGATGGACTAGGTGGGTTGTGGCGAGACTGCGAGGGGAAGAAGAGAGAGAGAGAGGGCCCGGCATCTGTTTCCGGAGACCGAAAACGTCCGACGTTAGACCGGCTATAATGCCGCTATAGTTAATCATTGGGGCGTCAAACGAACTCCGAATGCGATGAAACTTGGCAGGCGGCCTACCTACACTATAATAAGCCCGCATGCCAAATTTCAACCCAATCCGAGAACATTTTCCGGCCACTTATAAAATACTATTTCGGACATGCCGCGAGCGCGTGCAAGTGTGTCTGGGCTCAGAACGGACAACAGAGGGAACTGGGGGAACCCAGACGGATGCAGGTTTTGAAAACATGATGATGCGATGCACATGATGACATGATGAAATGCAACACGCAAGCAAATGACCTGGCAATAGCAGCGAATAACTCGAAGACACCTGGCACATTGGTCTCGGGGCGTCACAACACTCCACCACTACGAGAGGATCTCGTCCCGAGATCTAGAATGGCACCGGAGGGACAACGAAAGAGAAAGAGGAGAGGTAAAACTAAGTTGCTTCTTTGACAAATGAGTGAGACCAAAGAACCTTGCAAAGGTTAAGCCATTTCGAGAAAAGAATCAACGGTGATGAACAAAGTTGAAAACACTCCGTTAGAAAAGAGAGACAAGGAAGAACAACTTCGGGCAGCACTCCGGTTGAGAAGTTATGCAAGACTTGATATGATGAAAAGAACTTGAGCAGAGGACACAACACTCCGGTTAAACAAGATAGAAAAGGGATAAGACTGATATAATTTGGACAGCACTTCGACTGTAAATGGAAGAAATTGAACATGATCTTGACAAAACGAGATGACGGGTGAAAAGAACAACATCGCAATGCCTCCGGAACAAAAGAATAGAAGATAGATAATTGAAATAAAAGAATGGAGAAGAAAATGCCATCTTATGCCACAAAAGAGCTTGAGAAGGCATCCTTAGGAGACGGGTCGAGCGGAGTTGTTGGAACACCAACAACAAAAAGAATACGCTTGATATGGTCTTATGGAATACATCTCAAATTATGAGGTGACAACCTGCCACTCACGGAAAAGATTTGATTGGATTTATAAGACAAGGGGACGAGAAACTATTTCACCGGGAGGATAAATGAAGAACTTGGGTCATTTATAAGCGCCATAAAAGCAACAAACCTTAGGGAAAGCTTAACGAGAAAAAAAATAACCCAAGATAACTCCAATGAAGAGATTGATGGATTTAAGATATTTCATTCTTGACAACATGTGAATCATGGAACATGAACTCAAATTACCAAGAATGAGATAATACCACCTCTAATGATACGTTAGAAAGAATTGTACTCCGGATAGCAAGATGAAAGAATTTTTGAGCTCCTCTGAAAAGAATGTAGATGAACACTTCGAGAAGGAATTAAATCCTTGAAGAACCATCATGTAGAACCTTCATAAAAACTCCGGTAACAAAAGGATAACGAGAAGAAAGAGACGTTGAAAACACAAAGTGAAACCTTGCAACGATTAGATGGATCTTCATGATGATGAGAGCTTGGAACTCCGGGGAAAGAAAAGATAAAGCAATGAAACCGAGAATTTTTCAATGAACCTCCGGAATAAGGAATTAATCACTGGGATGAACAAGAATAAGAATTATGTTATGCTTGTCCTTCACCAATTAAATTGATGATAATCAATGGATTTGGCATACTACTTATTCTCGTAGAAAGGATTAAAAGAGATATATCAAAACTTGAGAACGTCTTCAATGAACCACCGGTAGGATTGGAACAACAAATGAATGGATATGATAAGAAAGAAGAAAAATCTTGAACGAACCACCGTAAGCATTGACAAAGAGCGAAGTAAAGAGATAAATCACCGGAAAGGATTAGAGAACGAATGAAAATACTTGAGGGAAATTATATCCACGAGAACAAAAGATCATGAGCTGATTAGAGAATACTTGATGCACCGGTAAGATTGGAGAATGACAACTGAAAGCTGAGAATGAATACATCTGAATTGATGGACTCCGGATAACAAACTGAGAAGACTCTTGAATTGCTCCGGATAGGTGAAAAGAATTCTCACGATCAAAACAATTACGAGAGGATGGCAACAAGCTAGAATCACGAATCTTGAAGAGAATTGATTAGATTAGGAGGAAAAACTCTTCTTCGGTCTTCAAATCCTAATAATGACGACGAGAAACACCAACAAAATTATTTAGACACTCCGGAATGAAGAATGGAAAGGTTGAGCCAACGATGAAAAGAATTGTGAAAGATCTAGGAGATGGCATTTGACTGATGATACTCATTCTTACGTCAAACTTTAAAAGGAATTTAGGATAGCTCCGGGAAAATAAGAAGAGTCAGGTAAGATCCTGGGAAAAGACCTGTGGGTTAGGGCCCACTGAAAAGAAACACCGTTGAAATGATTACTTGAAAAAGGAGAATGCACCGGTTGAATTAAATGGTTTGAATAAGATAACATTCTCGAATGATCTTGAACGGATTGAGAATGGAAACGAATCATCCAAGATATTTTCAGCACTCCAGAACAACAGAATAGCACGAGGTGAATGATAAAGAGGTGCACCGGTAAGAAAAGGTATTTGAAATGAGGAAAAAGGGTATGATCCACAAAGCTTGACTTGGTTCCACCGGAGAAGAAAAGAATGAATAATGGTGAACTAGAAGCTCCGTTAGAATCTTCATGAGAAACACCGGGTAAGAATGAGAGACTTCCATCGATAAAATGGATAGTTGAATAAGAAATCTGAGTCCTTGAAGAAAAAGGGTGGGTGGGTGGGAAAAACACAAAAGCAACTTGGAGACGGATGAAACAAACACCATTGAGAAGAACTCATAATTGATCTAGCTGATGTTGAAATTATCGGAATCACTTGAAGAGAAAACACGCCGGTTAAAAAGGATTGACATGACAATCTTGATGATCAAGAAGGATTGGTATCCACATCGGAGTATGAGAACACCATTTGGGGAAGGTATGGAATCAACACTTGACATCGAAGCAACTCGAATACCACAACTCAAAAACAAAAACAAAGGGTTGGCTTGCAGAATAAGCTAGAACAAACATATGATAGAGATTTCGTCTGAAGTTTTCGTGTTGGGGCCTACACGGGCTCGATCGTATAGCACCATCATGTACAAGGCAGTGCACATGACATATGAAGCGTCCCCGAGTCGGCATAGCCAAGGACTCTTTAAGACACAACGAGACCACTGTAAAACCGACCGTGAATAGGCGGACCACTAGACGTCGAACCCCAATTTCATATCATACATGTGTCGGAAAGATATCCTAAGAGCTACTTGAATTCCCACTTATAAACTCCCGAAATTTTCCGGTTATGCAGTCAGGTGTTGGCGATACAGAGGAAGCATAATATCTCACCCAAATCTAGCAATTCCTACATCCAGCTGTATCCATCCTTCAACACATAACCAAGAAACCTTCGGAAATCATCTACCTCAACCTTCGAAAAGCATCCGTTATACAAGTTATGGCAATACTCCCGAACTCCCGCCCCAGTACTGGGTGGCGTCGAGGTTATCTCACCAACGAACTGCATAAAAGAGATTTTTGATGTCGGCGTACTAAACTCAGGTATTCCAGAACTGCAACGATAAAATTATGATGACAACACCTTGGAGCTCAACTCCCCGGGACACTTCCACAAAACCCCTGACAGGAGGCACCAAGACAATGTTCTCGTCACAAAACCATCGGAACGATTCCAAGATACCCGCGTGATCCTAAAAAAAATTAGTGAAATTTGAGAAGAGAAGAGTCAAAACTCTACGTCAGGATGCCTTACCAGAGCGATGAGGAGAGTGGGAAGTAAAAAGAATTCCTAAACTCTCCGATATATAATTCCTAAATGACTCAAAACATTTTTCTAGACACAACTCGGCTGCTAAAAACGATCAAGCAATGGGGCTCCTAAGGTCGGGGAAGGCTCTGATACCAACTTCTAATGCCCTCGATGCGGCTATATCTCCCACGTGTCGAAGCACGACTTAGAGGCATAACCGCATTGAAAGCAATGTCGCAAGTGAGGTAATCTTCACACAACCCATGTAATACATAAGGGGGAAAAGATACATAGTTGGCTTACAATCGCCACTCCACACAATTACATGAATAAAGCATTACAACATCCAAATACAATCAAGGTCCGACTACAGAACCAAAATAAAAGAAGAACCCCAAATGCGACAAGGTCCCCGATCGACCCCAACTGGGCTCCACTACTGATCAACTAGAACGGAACAACACAAAGGACAAGATCTTCATCGAGCTCCTCCTGAGCTTGGTTGCGCCATGTGCTCGGTCTCATCGGCACCTGCAAACTGGTTTTGAAGTATCTGTGAGCCACGGGGACTCAGCAATCTCGCACCCTCGCGATCAAGACTATTTAAGCTGCAGCAAGCGACTAGCATATATGGTGGCTAACATACGCAAATGAGAGCGAGAAGAGAAGGCAAAGCACGTTCGATAAAAGTATGATCAAGAAGTGATCCTAAACGACCTACGGCAAGCATAACTCCAACACCGTGTTCACTTCCCGGACTCCGCTGGAAAGAGACCATCATGGTAACACACGCTGTTGATTCATTTTAATTAAGGTCGACTTCAGGTTTTCTACAACCGGACGTTAACAAATTCCCATCTGCCCATAACCGCGGGCACGGCTTTCGAAAGTTCAAATCCCTGCAGGGGTGTCCCAACTTACCCATGACAAGCTCTCATGGTCAACGAAGGAATAGACCTCCTCCCGAGACATTCCGATCAGACTCGGTATCCCGGTTCTTCAAGACATCCTCGACAATGGTAAAACAAGTCCAGCAAAGCCGCCCGATGCGCCGACATCCTGATGGGAGCTGCACATATCTCGTTCTCAGGACAACACCGGATAGGTCAAGCTACGAGTAAAACCAGCCCTCAAGTTTCCCCGAGGTGGCCCCGCAGGCTGCCCATTTCGGACCAACACTTAGACAAGCACTGGCCCGGGGGGTTAAAATAAAGATGACCCTCGGGATGCGCCAAGGGAAAAAAGCTAGGTGGCGAATGGTAAAACCAAGGTTGGGCCTTGCTGGAGGAGTTTTATTCAAAGCGAACTATCAAGGGGTTCCCATTATAACCCAACCGTGTAAGGAACGCAAAATCCGGGAACATAACACCGGTATGACGGAAACTAGGGCGGCAAGAGTGGAACAAAACACCAGGCATAAGGCCGAGCCTTCCACCCTTTACCAAGTGTATAGATGCATTAATTAAATAAGATATATTGTGATATCCCAACAAGTAAACATGTTCCAACAAGGAACAACATCTCCATGTTCCAACAAGGAACAAACTTCAATCTTCACCTGCAACTAACAACGCTATAAGAGGGGCTGAGCAAAGCGGTAACATAGCCAAACAACGGTTTGCTAGGACAAGGTGGGCTAGAGTCTTGGTTCAACAATATGGGAGGCATGATAAGCAAGTGGTAGGTATCACAGCATAGGCATAGCAAAAGAGCGAGCAACTAAGCAAGCAAAGATAGAAGTGATTTCGTGGGTATGGTCATCTTGCCTGAAATCCCGCAAGGAAGAAGAACGAGTCCATGAAGAAGACAAACGGACGTAGTCGAACGGATCCTCACAAATGCCACGTTATCGGAACCAACCCGAAGAAGCAACACCGGAAAAGAGCAAACAACCTAGTAAACAACCACCACATAGACATGGCATGATGCGCAAACAATTATGATGCATGTCTGGTTTAAAGAGGGCATGGCATGGCAAAGGGCACAAACAAAACTACAAGTTAAGTGGAGCTCAATATGCAACGAGTTGCATATTGGCGGAACACCACATCAATTATTTAGTTCTCTCTCGTTTATGTACCCAACAATATTAAATGTTGTTAAACATGAAAAGAAGTGAAGCATAAAGAAACTATCTATCTAGGCAAGTTTAAATGAGGCCGGAAATAACAAACAACAATTCCGGAAAAACCTCATGTGCATATTTTATGGTTTGGTACTGTTCTGCCCTAAACACAATTTTAGAGTTATTTAACATGCAAAGTAAAGCCACCATGTTAAACTAGGCAAAATTCTACCCCATTTACATATAAAGATTAATTAAAACCAAGCTACGGTTAATTAGTTATGAATTAAACCGTTTTAGCGTGGCATAAGAGTAAATCTACACAAATAGCAATTTAATCATTTTAAACATAGGTCAAAGTGACATATTATGAAACTAGACACAGTTTTAAGCATTTTCATATTTGAAGTTTTTACATATGATGCATGGTTATTAAGTTATTAAATGCATGGACTTGAAGGGCTTTTCTGTAAAACTGTCAATCCCCTGGAAAATTAGGAAATTCATAGATCAGGGAAAAAACGGAGCAGGCTGAAACTGGCTGGGCGCTGGGCTGTGGTGTTCTCACCATTAGGCCTAACAGGCCGGATCTGGAGAGGAAACGACCCACTGGGCGCTAGAGGCAAACGTTGTGGTCCAACCGGGCGGCCACGCACAGGTGATCGAGCGGGCGAGCGCGCTCCTCTGCTCGTGAGGAAAACAGAGTAGCGATGCCTGAGCAGGCGAAGCAGGGAAGCGGCCGCGCGATGCACGGGGGGACTTGGCGCTACTCCGGCGAGGGGCCGGCGGCGCGGATCCAGTGGGCGACGCGACGGGGAGGTCGGATCTGTTGGAGACGGCTACGGACAAAGCAGCACTGCGGCGGGAGCTGCAAGGCCATGGCAGGGGAAAATTTCAGATAAGAGGCTGAGAGATTAGAGAAAGAGAGGACCGGAGGGAGAGCTGGAAGAGGTGAGGCGACCTGGCCGAGGCGGGTGCTAGAGGAGGTCATCTGACAGAGCAGGTCAACAGTGGTGGCGACATGGGCAGGGGCAGCGGACTTGGACGGTGGAGCCTGGGTGCGGCATCGTGAATGGAGAGGCGACAACGACGAGGCACGACGGCGCAAGCACGGGAAAACCGAGGTCGAGCAGGGGTCCATAGCGCGCGGGGTTGCTTCCTGGTGCTGCTCCAGCGAGCTGTAGCTCGCGGTCGACGGCTGGGGCAGGGGCTCTTGCTCGGGAAGAGCTCCTGCGAGGGAGAGAGAGAGATGTGTGAGAGAGAGCGGAAGAAAGAAAGACAGGGAGGAGGAACCGAGGGAGAGGGCACGGGGTCGGCTTGGCAGTGGTGGTTCCAATCGCCGGCGTAAGAAGTAGCTCCAGGAGGCGCAAGGTTTGTGGATCGAGGAACGGGAGGCGTGCACCGGCTGGATGGATTGATGGGACAAAGAAATTGGGGATGGTTCCCGAGAGATTTCGAGTGGGTGGCGGCGGTGGACACGGGATGGATGGGACAGATCCCTTAGGTTTTAGGGTTAGGCTAGATTTGGTAGGTGGTGGTCTATTAATATAAGGAAAAGAGGGAGTTTGGATCCTCCGACCGAAATTGGACGGTTCAGAAATAATAGGCTAGGGAGTCTAAATAATAAAACGGTGATATTTTGTAGACGTTAGGGGATGATCCGGACACAACGGTAGCGACAGCCTGGGTCGGGTCCGGGACAACTTCGGACGCGCGCGAGGGGTTCGATGCACTGTGCAGAGAGGGTTTCGGACCGTGCGGTCGCATCGGACAACTCCAGAAGCGAAGAGGGGAAGGAGGATGGACTAGGTGGGTTGTGGCGAGACTACGAGGGGAAGAAGAGAGAGAGAGGGCCCGGCATCTGTTTCCGGAGACCGAAAACGTCCGACGTTAGACCGGCTATAATGCCGCTATAGTTAATTGTTGGGGCATCAAACGAACTCCGAATGCGATGAAACTTGGCAGGCGGCCTACCTACACTATAATAAGACCACATGCCAAATTTCAACCCAATCCGAGAACATTTTCCGGCCACTTATAAAATACTATTTCGGACATGCCGCGGGCGCGTGCAAGTGTGTCTGGGCTCAGAACGGACAACAGAGGGAACTGGGGGAACCCAGACGGATGCAGGTTTTGAAAACATGATGATGCGATGCACATGATGACATGATGAAATGCAACACGCAAGCAAATGACCTGGCAACAGCAGCGAATAACTCGAAGACACCTGGCACATTGGTCTCGGGGCGTCACACAACCCAAGCGCCTACGTCAGCGGCGCCGCTCTAAGTCTCGCCCAAGCAAAAGAGGTGACACCGACACAGGAGATAATAGCACTCCGGACAGTGTCGAAGACGACAACAATCCCCTCCAGCAAGATTTAGGGTAGGAGGATGGAGAAGCCAGCCCTCCCAAGAGAGCGGCGAACGGAGAGGCGGAGGATGATAATTACATGCCTCCCTCCGAAGACGAGGCAAGCCTCGACGATGACAAATTCGTCGTGCCTGAGGATCCCGTCGAACAAGAGCGCTTCAAGTGCCAGCTTATAGCCACGACAAATAGCCTTAAGAAAAAGCAACAGCAGCTTCAAGCTGATCAAGATTTGCTAGCCGACAGATGGACTGAAGTCCTTGCGGCCGAGGAATATAAACTCGAACGTCCCTCCAAGAGTTACCCAAAGCGCAGGTTGCTACCCCGACTAGAGGAGGAAGCACCAAAACCTACATCTCCAGCGTATGACGCGGCCGATCGGCCACCTCGTGGCTGCGACAAAGAGGCATTTAAGCCAAAAGCTCAGCCCGCACTCCGACGCCACTAAAATAAAAATGTCAAGGCATGGGGAAATACGCCAGACCTGCGAGATGTATTGGAGGACAAAGCAAAGCATGCAAGATCAATCTACGGATCACGAGGGCGCGCTACTATGCGAGATGATAACCGTCATGCCGGATACAGTAAAAGTAAATCCGGCCGGGCCGAACACAGCGGGCAAGACTCAATTGAGCCGCATCGCGATATAGCCCAGTATAGAGGCGCCGCACACCCCCTATGCTTCACAGACGAAGTAATGGATCACCAAATCCCAGAGGGTTTCAAACCCGTAAATATCGAATCATACAACGGCACAACAGATCCTGCGGTATGGATCGAGGATTTCCTCCTGCACATCCACATGGCCCGCGGTGACGATCTACACGCCATGAAATACCTCCCACTCAAACTCAAAGGACCGGCTCGACATTGGCTCAACAGCTTGCCAGCAGAGTCCATTGGCTGTTGGGAAGATCTGGAAGCCGCATTCCTCGACAACTTCCAGGGCACTTATGTGCGACCACCAGATGCCGATGACTTGAGCCACATAATTCAGCATCCAGATGAATCGGCTAGGCAATTCTGGACACGGTTCCTAACAAAGAAAAATCAAATCGTCGACTGTCCGGATGCAGAGGCCCTAGCAGCTTTTAAGCACAACATCCACGATGAGTGGCTCGCCCGGCACCTTGGCCAGGAAAAGCCGAAATCTATGGCAGCCCTCACGACACTCATGACCCACTTTTGTGCGGGAGAGGACAGCTGGCTGGCTCGTAGTAATAACATATCAAAGAACCATGGTACTTCGGATACCAAGGACTGCAATGGCAGGTCACGTCGCAACAAACATAAGCGCCGCATCAACAACGACAATACTGAGGATACAGCAGTCAATGCCGGATTCAAAGGCTCTAAACCCAGTCAGCGGAAAAAGCCATTCAAAAGGAGCACTCTGGGCCCGTCCAGTTTGGACCGTATACTCGATCGCTCATGTCAAATACACGGCACCCCCGACAAGCCAGCCAACCACACCAACAGGGATTGTTGGGTGTTCAAGTAGGTCGGCAAGTTAAATGCCGAAAACAAAGACAAGGGGTCACATAGAGATGATGAGGAGGAGCCCCGACAGCCGAACACCGGAGGACAGAAGAGGTTCCCCCCACAAGTGCGGACGGTGAACATGATATACGCAACCCACATCCCCAAGAGGGAGCGGAACGTGCGCTAAGGGACGTATATGCGTTGGAGCTAGTCGCCTCAAAGTTCAACCCATGGTCCTCTTGTACGATCACCTTCGATCACAGGGACCACCCCACTAGTATCCGTCATGGAGGATTCGCCGCACTGGTCCTAGACCCAATCATCGACGGATTTCACCTCACTCGAGTCCTTATGGATGGCAGCAGCAGCCTGAACCTGCTTTATCATGACACAGTGCGCAAAATGGGTATAGACCCCTCAAGGATCAAACCCACAAAAACGACCTTCAAAGGCGTCATACCAGGTGTAGAGGCCCATTGCACAGGCTCAGTCACACTGGAAGTGGTCTTCGGATCCCCGGATAACTTCCGAAGCAAGTTAATCTTCGATATAGTCCCGTTCCGCAGTGGCTATCATGCACTGCTCGGGCGAACTGCATTTGCGAGATTCAATGCGGTACCGCATTATGCATATCTCAAGCTCAAGATGCTAGGACTTCGGGGGGTCATCACAGTTAATGGAAACACAGAGCGCTCTCTCTATACGAAGGAGCACACTGCGGCCCTTGCAGCAGAAGTGCAAAGCAGCCTCTTAAGGTAATCCACCAGCTCGGCGATTAAAGACCCGGACACCTTCAAGCGCGCCCGGAGTAATCGGCAACAAGACCACCTGGCACGTTCCGAGCTCGCATAGCAATGCTGCCCCCGCCCCAGCCCTAGCCAAACGGCGAAATCTGTGCCACGCGTACACAACTACGCATTGAAAATACCATGGGCACAGGTGGGGAGGGGGGCACGACTATGGCACGCCCGAAGACACGGCTCAACCGCACTAGGGGCTTCCCGCTTTGTTATTTTTCTCTCTTTCAGGACTTTAATCTCTAGAAACCCTGTCCGGCAGCATGATTGCCACACACATGATGCAGCAACCAAGGAGGCAGAAAGCTGCATCACACCACTAAACTCCCAGGTGGATTCCGATAACGAGTGAAATACTTGCTTTAAATACCATTCCTCAGCTTGCCCTTGGAGGGGACATGTCAAATAGTCCTACTTTCTGCTTATCGCACTACTTGTATCATTCTGGTTTAATGCACCTTTTTGAATAAACAATGCATAGCACTAGACTATTATCGCATTCTCTATTCTTCTTTATATATATATGTTCATTCATGACATCCAGCACTCGTACACTCTGGTACGGCCAGTACGCTAGGGGCTTAAGCATACCCCATAATACGGTGTGAGAAGTCCGAACACTTTCGACAGTGCGGCACCCCGAACTTATATCATTATATGCATCAGCTTCGAATCATGTCTTGAGTCAATAGTTGGGTTTGCCCGGCTCCCATGTGTTTGGTACCTTACGTTCCGCTATATCAGCTAAGGTAGCACTGGGAGAACTACTGCGATTGTGCCCCGGTTCAGCTGGGCTAAGCACCTCAGTAGAGAAAGCTAAAAATGATGTCATGATAAGGCGAGAGCTGGTCGCTCTTCGAGAGGTTTCGAGTCCCTAAAGACTTATGCCGCTTAGAGCGAGGAGTCGGCTTCGTCCGGCTTAAAGGCATGTATAGCGCCCCGAATTCGGCCTTCCGAATACTAGGGGCTTCGCCAAAATTTAAAATTATAGAATTCTATGGCTAAGTGAGAGTGATAAAGCATTATAGTCCGATTGCCTTGTTCGTTGTGCTGAGCACCTCCCTCAAAGGACCCAAAAATGGGAAAAAGAGTGCTCAGGTTTATCCTGAACACCCCAGCACTCGTGGCATGGGGGCAGAAGCCGACGACTAGCCATCTCTCAGATTTGATAAACAACCGAACAGAAGGTAATATTTTAAATTCAAACAAGCGTTGCATAGCGCATATGAACAAGTTTTCATAATACAGGATCACACGAGCAAGTTCATTCAAATATTACATCTTTCGCACACTCGTTCGCTACAAGACGGGCACCCTTCAGGACACCCTCATAATACATCTCGGGGTGGCGATGCTCCTTGCCCTGCGGCGGCCCCTCCTTCACCAGCTTCTCAGCGTCCATCTTGGCCCAGTGCACCTTTGCATGAGCAAAAGCCCAGCGGGCACCTTTGATACAGATGGATCGCTTGATGACTTCCAGTTGTGGGCAGGCATCCACAAGCCGCCTCACTAGGCCGAAATAGCTATTGGGAAGGGAGTCGCCAGGCCACATCCGGACTATAAAGCCCTTCATGGCATGTTCGGCCGCCTTATGCAGCTCAACCAGTTGCTTCAGCTGGTCGCTCATGGGAATCGGGTGTTCGGTCCCAGTATATTGAGACCAGAACAACATCTCTGTCGAGCTTCCCTCCTTGGCCTGGTAATATCTCGCGCATCCGACACGCTGCGGGGAAAATCTGCGAATGCTCCTGGAGAGCTCCGGACTCGGGTAAGTAACAAGTAATTTACTTTCACATGCTTGCTTTACATATTGAATGTCTTACCCACCGCTATCTTCCTCATCGCCTCAATCTCCTAGAGGGCCTTTTGGGCTTCAGCCTTGGCATTCTTTGCGCTCTCGAGGGCCGCAGCAAGCCTGGACTCTCGTGTCCTCGAGTCAAGCTCCAAAACCTCATGCTTCTTCACGAGAGCCTGGAGCTCTTACTGCACCTCGCCCACCCGTGCCTCTTGCCTCTCCAGCTAGGTGCACTCCTTGGCCGCTTTGTTTTCGGCCTCGGACATCGCTTGCTTCAAGGTCGCCACTTCGGTCGTGGCCCCTGGCACATTCATGATGATCCTGTCATTTCGCAACCACATTTTATTTTATATATAGACAAGGTATTACTTACCTTTGTTCTCCTCGAGCTGCCTCTTGGCAAGGTCGAGCTCTTTCTCGGACCCCTCGAGGTCCTGCTTCAGTGCGGCGACCTCCGCAGTCAGTGCGGCAGAGGTCAGCAGTGAAGCCTGCATACGCATACAGACATACTTATTTTAGACTCCTACGGATATTATTTGATCCTCTATTCGGATTTTCTTTGTGAACACCAAACAGAGCATCGGGGGCTACTGTCTATGCGGTAATATTTTCCTATATTCTAAATACTTACCTCAAAGCCTGTTAGAAGGCTGGCACAAGCTTCAGTCAGTCCGCTCTAGGCGGACTGAATCTTCTTGATCACCGCACTCATAATAGTGCAATGCTCTTCGTCGATGGAAGCGTCGCGAAGCGCTCCCAGCAGGTTGTCTGGTGCCTCTGAATGGACAGAGGTCACCGGGACGGGCGGCTTGCCCCTCTTGGAAGAGGGCTGCATGCTCGAGTCCGGAACCACTTGAGGTTCCGGTGTGGTGTTCGGCTGAGAGCCGAACTTGGAGCCCCCGGGAGCCTTGCTCCCTTTGCTCCTGGAGTCCGGGAGGTCGCCTTGAGGCGCCTCCGGGACCGTCTCCCCTGGCTCGGTGCCCCTTGAGACAATGCCTCGGCATTGTCCGTAGGGCAATGGGAGGAGGCGGTTGGAAGTGTATCACTATTCATGTCCGACGAGTCCAAGGAACCGTCCGACAATGATACATCGATACGGGCTTGGGGCGGACTGCATAATCATATTCGACGTTAGGAGAAGCAGTGCGACAAAGGTATACTATGAGTTACTCTGGTATCTGAATACTTACGACTTCGCCAGGGGCTTGGCCCTGAGCAGCCACTCGTCTTCGCCGTCGGGGGCGGTGGTGGAGCAGTTCGGAAGGAGAGTCCTTCCCTTCTTGGACCCTTCGGCCTCCCCAGCTGGGGAGGCTTTCCTTTTCTTGTCTCCCCCGGCTGGAGGGGGAGAATCTTCATCATCCTTCTCCTCGTTTTCACGGGAGGAGGATGTCTCGGTGTTGTTGGACGATGAGTCTGATACCACCTGGCGCCGAGAACTCTTTCGGGTTCCCTTGGCCTTCTTCTTGGTCTTCTCCGGCACCTCATAAGGAGCCGGAGTCCACATCTCCATCAGGAGAGCGTCCGCAGTGTCTTCGGGCAGAGGGGTCGGATAGTCAATCTACTCCGATGCCTCCACCCAGTCCTGTCAAAGGCATGGGAGCTCAGACCCCGCACATGGTTAAGCTATGGGAAATAAATATCCTACCAAATGTACAGAACTTACCGGATTCGCAGGGCGCTTCGCGCTTAGCCCGCGGTCCTCAGTGAGAGAAGGAGGACCTCGGCGCCCTTGAACAGCACCCTCTAGACATCTTTGTGCGTCGTGTCAAAGAGCTCGCTTAGAGCCTGGTGCCGGGCCGGGTCGAACTCCCATAAGTTGAAATCCCGTTGTTGACATGGGAGGATCCGGCGGAAGAGCATGACCTGGACTATGTTGACAAGCTTAAGTTTCTTGCTTGTCATGTTCCAGATACACTTCTAGAATCCGTCTAGCTCCACCGATGAACCCCAGGACAGGCCCTTCCTTCCAGGAAGTGAGCCACGTGGGGATTCCAGATCGAAACTCGGGGGCCGCCACCTAGTTGGTGTCGCGCGGCTCGATGATGTAGAACCACCCTGATTGCCACCCCTTTATGGTCTCCACGAAGGAGCCCTCGAGCCATATAACGTTGGGCATTTTGCCCACCATGGCTCCGCCACATTCCTCTTGTTGGCCACCTACCACCTTCGGCTTGATATTGAAGGTCTTCAGCCATAGGCTGAAGTGGGGCCGGATGCGGAGGAAAGCCTCGCACACGACAATGAACACTGAGATGTTGAGAATGAAATTCGGGGCCAGATCATGAAAGTCCAGCCCGTAGTAGAACATGAGGCCGCGGACGAATGGATGGAGGGGAAACCCCAATCCGCGGACGAAATGGGGGAGGAAAACCACCCTTTCGTGAGGTTCCGGGGTAGGGACGATCTGCCCCGCTGCTGGCAGCCGGTGCGCGATATCCGCGAATAAGTATCCGGCTCCACATAACATTTTGATGTGCCCCTCCGTGATGGAGGAGGCCATCCACTTGCTGTAACACCCCGGATGTAACTTTCCCAATTTGTACTCCAACTCTTGTTGTTTCTGGCATTAAGTTATTTTATTTTCTCGGGTTCGGGTCTTTGTCTCCGTGTGTTGTTGTCGTTGTCATGCATCTCATATCATGTCATCATGTGCATTGCATTTGCATACGTGTTCGTCTCATGCATTCGAGCTTTTCCCCGTTGTCCATTTTGCATTCCGGCGCTTTGTTCTCCTCCGGTGGTCATTTCTACATTTCTATCGTGTGTGGGGTTTAAACATTTCCGGATTGGACCGAGACTTGCCAAGCGGCCTTGGTTTACTACCGGTAGACCGCCTGTCAAGTTTCGTACCATTTGGACTTCGTTTGATACTCCAACGGTTAACCGAGGGACCGAAAAGGCCTCGTGTGTTTCAGCCCAACACCCCTCCAATTTGGCCCAAAACCCACCAAAACCCCTTCTATCACCTAGAGCGTTCGATCACGATCGCGTGGCCGAAAACCGCACCTCATTTGGACTCTCCTAGCTCCTCCTATGCCTATTTAAAGATCCCCCGAAAATCTCCTTCTCCTTCCCCCTCGAAAACCCTAGATCCATTCGTCATCGCGCGCCGCCGGACAAGTCTGCCACCGACGGACACGTCCGGGTCGACCCCACCACCGCCATGTGTCGCCTCCTCACTCGCTCGCCGCCTCGCCCCACATCGCCGGCCCGGGAGGCCCAGGGAGGGCCCCTGAGGCCCGTTGCCTCCCGCGGCGCACCGTGCCCGACCCCGTCACCGCGTTCGCCCCGCCGCCGCCTTCTTCCGCTCCGGCGACCGGGGCCGCCACGCGCCGCTCGACACCGGCCGGCCGGAGCCGCGCCTCGCCGGCCGGAGTCCGCCGCCACACCGCCGCCCTCGTCCGTCGCTGCCAAACGCCGCACCGGCCCCGCGCCTCCCCATCTCCGGCAAGTCCCGGCCGGCCTCGCCCTCCTACTCCGGCGAGAAGCTCCGGCGAGCTCCCTGTCCGCCTTGGTTCGCGTGCTCGCTCGATCTGGATCCGTCGCTACAGTAAAACCTAGGTTGACTTCGGATTTTTCCCTAAGTCCTCAAATCTCAGATCCATATGCTCCTGTTCATCGTGCCGTAACTTCGCATCCGTAACTCCGATTTGGGCTTATAGCATATCAAAATGTTCATCTCAGAGAGTACATCATTTCATTCCATTGCATCATTTTCATTTGAGTTCATCTTGATGCCCGAAATGCTGTTAGAAGAGGGCTACTTGAGATTATTGTCAGATCTCCTACTCCATTTAGTTATTTGTCATTTTTGCCATGATTAATGTGTGCATGATATGCCCATGAGTTCTACATATGTTTTGTTAAAGGTTTTGTCATCTTTCCAGAGGTGCAACCCATGTATTTTTGTGATGTGTGTGGTGACTAGCACAAGCTCGCAAAGTGAGGCACTTGGTAATTCTGTTTTCAGGGACTTAGTATTTCCACTAAGTCCTTGATCTGTTTATCTCATGAGGCCATATGTTCATGTTGTTTCCTAGTGATCCGTGCCTCTTTTGAGGATGATCAGTAAGGATGTTTTGTTAATCTTGTAGTGCTCTATCCATCCATGCCTTTGTTTACAATTATGGAGCACCTTAGCTTGAGTCAATCGAGCTCTACTTTTACTACTGTGTGAATCTGGGCAGATTGTCAACTTGTTTGCAATTTTGCCGATGATGTTGTAGTTGATCCGTGCATGCTATGCTATTGTTCTTGCCTTGTCTAGCTTGCATTTTGTGTATTCTTGATAGATGTATGCTTAGATTTTCATGACTTGCTCTGTAGTGAGTGCATCGAGCTCGTAAACATGCCTACTTGAGTTATGTTTTCAGCATGCTCCAGTTTTCACTAAGTCTGAAAACTGATTATGTTTTTGCTATGTTCACGTGCTTGCTAGTATGTTTTCTGATCCCTTTTGGCTCAAGGTCACTAAGGGACTTTTGTTAAGCTTTTTGAGTAGCTCCATGCCATGTTTTACTTTGCCATGTTCAGGTCCTGTAGCATGTAGTTTTGTTGCTCCGAAGAGTGCTATGTGATCTGAAATTCCAGACAAGTGTTAATTTCACTAAGTCTGAGATCTGTTTACCATATGCATTTTTGCCATGCTTGTTTGAACCTGTTAACGGATGAATTGGCCATAGCTCAATGCTAGACTTTTGTTCAGCATCTTGAATGCATCCCTGCCATGTATTTTGTTGTCATGTTTGGGTGCTGTAGCATATTCATCTCATTGCATTTAGATGGCTACTTGCTGTAAATCGCAGATCGGTGTCATATTTGAATCGCTTTCCATTTCCAAACCGTAACTCCGATTCCGGCGTTCTTTATATCGTTTTCTAGCGATTTCATCCCATCTTTCCAGTGGCACACTTGGTTTTCCAAGTTGAGGCTAGGTTCATGCATCCCTTGTCAAATCTTGCATATGCATCCCGCATCGCATTCCGCATAGCATATCATCATTGCATCATATTGTTTGATCCTTGCACGTGGTTGATTGTTTCCTTGTTGCTTGTTTGTCTTGTTTGGGTAGAGCCGGGAGATGGGTTCGCTACCGAGGAGCCCGTTGAGTTTGCTTTCGAGGATCCAGTCAACTCTGACAACTTTGTAGGCAAGATGATCATACCCTCGAAATCACTACTATCTTTGCTAAGCTAGATTGCTCGCTCTTTTCCTATGCCAATGCTATGATGCCTACCACTTGCTTTCAAGCCTCCCAAATTGCCATGTCAAAACTCTAACCCACCATGTCCTAGCAAACCGTTGATTGGCTATGTTACCGCTTTGCTCAGCCCCTATTATAGCGTTGCTAGTTGCAGGTGAAGATTGGAGACCGTTCCTTGTCGGAACATTTTTTTACTTGTTGGGATATCATTATATTGCCATGTTATCTTAATGCATCTATATACTTGGTAAAGGGTGGAAGGCTCGGCCTCTCGCCTAGTGTTTTGTTCCACTCTTGCCGCCCTAGTTTCCGTCATATCGGTGTTATGTTCCCGGATTTTGCGTTCCTTATGCGGTTGGGTTATAATGGGAACACCTTGATAGTTCGCCTTGATTAAAGCTTTTCCAGCAATGCCAACCTTGGTTTTACCATTTGCCACCTAGCCTCTTTTTCCCTTGGGTTTCCAGAGCCCGAGGGTCATCTTATTTAAACCCTCCCGGGCCAGTGCTCCTCTGAGTGTTGGTCCACCTCGTCAGTCATTGGTGGCTACCAGGGGCAACTCTTGGCTGGCCTACCGGAAGTTTAGACAATCTGAGTGTGCCCTGAGAAAGAGATATGTGCAGCTCCTATCGGGATTTTTCGGCACATTCGGGCGGTGTTGCTGGTCTTGTTTTAACCCGTCGAAGTGTCTTGAAGAACCGAGGTACCAAGTCTGATCGGAACGTCTCGGGAGGAGGTCTATTCCTTCGTTGACCGTGAGAGCTTGTCATGGGCTAAGTTGGGACTCCCCTGCAGGGATTTGAACTTTCGAAAGCCGTGCCCGCGGTTATGGGCAGATGGGAATTTGTTAATGTCCGGTTGTAGATAACTTGAACCTTAAATTAATTAAAATGAATCAACTGAGTGTGTTACCGTGATGGCCTCTTCTCGGCGGAGTCTGGGAAGTGGACACGGTGTTGGAGTAATGTTTGCGCAGGTTGCTCTCTAGTTTCTCGCTCGCGCGTTGCCTCCTCTTCTCGCTCTCTTTTGCGAACAGTTAGCCACCATATTTTTCTAGTCGCTTGTTGCAGCTCCACATATATTTGTACCTTGCCTTACCTATAAGCTTAAATAGTCTTGATCACGAGGGTGCAAGATTGCTGAGTCCCTGTGGCTCACAGATTACTATTACACCAGATGCAGGGCCTGACGATTCCGCTCCAGGTGACGCGCTCAAGCTCAAGTGGGAGTTCGATGAGGACTCTCAACGTTACTATGTTTCTTTTCCTGATGATCAGTAGTGGTGCCCAGTTGGGGGTGATCGGGACCGTGTCGCATGTTGGGTTATCTTTTATTTTGGCACCGTAGTCGGGCCATGAGTGTTTGGATGTTGTAATGTTATTTATGTACCTTGATTGACGTGGCGAGTGTAAGCCAACTATGTTATCTCCCCTTGATTATTTATATTACATGGGTTGTTGTGAAGATTTCCTTACTTGCGACATATGCCTTCAATGCGATTATGCCTCTAAGTCGTGCCTCGACACGTGGGAGATATAGTCACATCGAGGGTGTTACACTTGCCTCCCGCTTCAGACATGTTTGGAGAGAGTTGAGAAGGAGGATGCGGATTTGGGCGCTGGAGCTCAAGTGCGCGAGAATGGATGATCAAGGAGGAAGAAGGTGTAGGTAGAAAAAGGTTTAATCTTATCCCTTTATAAGGGCGGACTAAACTATGCGCCCCCACTAGCCTGGTAAAACTCACTTATCCCCCAAGCACCGTAATTGATGGCGCGATTGGGTTACCCACGTCCGTATTGATGAGAATCCCGTAATAAGGGGAACACGATCTCTGCTTTGACAAGACATGTCAAGAAACCACCTCGCGTTATGTGCGGGGCTGGTTAAAGAAAAATGGTTCAAATAATTACCGGGCCGTGGCGTGATGTCATGCTGCCAAAACGTGTCAGCAGATTAGATTTGTGGTAATATTATTCTCTCTACGGTGGTATGTGGAACTTATTTTGCAGGGTTGGACACTATCCTTGTATTCAAATTCTTCCGTGGTGTATTCGGAGGAGGAACCCGCCTTGCAATGCCGAAGACAACACTGCGTGCCGGACTCATCGTCATTGAAGCCTGGTTCAAGGGCTACTGAGGGAGTCCTGGATTAGGGGGTCTCCGGACAGCCGGACTATATCCTTTGGCCGGACTATTGGACTATGAATACACAAGATTGAAGACTTCGTCCCGTGTCCGGATGGGACTCTACTTGGTGTAGAAGGCAAGCTAAGCAATACGGATATGTATATCTCCTCCTTTGTAACCGACCTTGTGTAACACTAGCCCCTTCCGGTGTCTATATAAACCGGAGGGTTTTAGTCTGTAGGACAACATACAATTAGACCATAGACTAGCTTATAGGGTTTAGCCTCTCCGATCTCGTGGTGGATCAACTCTTGTACTACTCATATTATCAAGAATAAATCAAGCAGGACATAGGGTTTTACCTCCATCAAGAGGGCCCGAACCTGGGTAAAACATCGTGTCCCCTGCCTCCTGTTACCATCCACCTTAGACGCACAGTTCGGGACCCCCTACCCGAGATCCGCCGGTTTTGACACCGACAATGAGGGTTATGTGGAGAAGACAAAAAAGGAGAAAGTCTCACATCGACGCGGCTAATCAACGAGCTAGGGATATGCCCATCAATTGAGTTCAATGCAAGGAGTAGGGATTGCCATGCAACGGAGATGAAGCGTGTCATAAATGAAACGATGGAAAGTTGCATGTCAATATATCTCAGAATGGCTATGGGAATGCAATAATAGGTAGGTATGGCGGCTGTTTTGAGGAAGATATAAGGAGGTTTATGTGTGATAGAGCGTATCATGTCACGGGGTTTGGATGCACCAGTGAAGTTTGCACCAACTCTCAAGGTGAGAAAGGGCAATGCACGGTACCGAAGAGTCTAGCAATGATGGAAAGGTGAGAGTGCGTATAATCCATGGATTCAACATTAGTCATAAAGAACTCACATACTTATTGCAAAAATCTACAAGTCATCAAAAACCAAGCATTACTCATAAAAAACAGCAATTGCACTAGGCCTTGGGTAGGTTAGTCCCAAAAATAATATAAAAGTGTATAGTAAAGCCCATTAAACATCCAAAACAGATAATATAATATCATGGAAAAATCAAAAATTATAGATACGTTGGAGACGTATCAATTGCTTTCTTCATGACTTATACATATTCCTTTGACTATGAGATTATGCAACCCCCGAATACCGAAGGAACGCCTTGTGTGCTATCAGATGTCACAACGTAACTGGGTGATTATATAGATGCTCTATAGGTGTCTCCGAAGGTGTTTGTTGGGTTGGCATACATCGAGATTAGGATTTGTCACTCCAAGTATCAGAGAGGTATCTTTGGGCCCTCTCGGTAATGCACATCACGAAAAGCCTTGCAAGCAATGTGATTAATGAGTTAGTTACGGGATGGTGCATTACGAAACGAGTAAAGGGACTTGCCGGTAATGAGATTGAACTAGGTATGAAGATATTGATGACCGAATGTTGGGCAAGTAACATACCGATGAGAAAGGGAATGACGTATGTTGTCATTGCAGTTTGACCGATAAAGATCTTCGTAGAATATGTAGGAACCAATATGAGCATCCAGGTTCTGCTATTGGTTATTGACCAGAGATGTGTCTCGGTCATGTCTACATAGTTCTCGAACCCGTAGGGTCCGCACACTTAACGTTTGATGACGATTTGTATTATGACTTATGTGTTTTGGTGACCGAAGATTGTTTGGAGTCCAGGATGAGATCACGGACATGACGATGAGTCTCAAAATGGTCGAGAGGTAACGATTGATATATTGGACGATGATATTCGGACACCGAAATGGTTTCAGAATGATTCGAATATATTTCGGAGTACCGAGGGGTTACCGGAACCCCCCGGGGAAAGTAATGGGCCATTATGGGCCATAGGGGAGAGAGGAGGCAGCCCACAAGGGGTGGCCATGCCCCCTTTCCTTCTCCTCCTCCTTCTCCCTTCCCCTTTCCCCCTCCACGAGTAGGAATAAGAGGAGGGCACGAATCCTACTAGGACTAGGAGTCCTAGTAGGACTCCCCCCCACTTGGCGTGCCCCCTAGGGCCGGCCTCCTCCCTCTCCCTCCTTTATATACGTGGGTAGGGCATCCCTTGGAAACACATCAATTGTTCCAAGCCGTGTGCGGCATCATCCTCCACAGTTTACTCCTCCGGTCATATTGTCGTATCGCTTAGGCGAAGCCCTGCGCGGATCACATCACCATCACCATCACCACGCCGTCATGCTGACAAAACTCTCCCTCGACACTTTGCTGGATCAAGAGTTCGAGGGATGTCATCAAGCTGAAAGTGTGCTAAACTCGGAGGTGTCGTACGTTCGGTATTTGATTAGTTGGATCGCGAAGACGTTCGACTACATCAACCGCGTTAACCTAGCGCTTCCACTTTCGGTCTACGAGGGTACGTGGACATACTCTGCCCCTCTCGTTTCTATGCATCTCCTAGATAGATCTTGCGTGATCGTAGGAATTTTTTTTGAAATTGCATGCTACGTTACCCAACACCCACACCTTATCGTGGGTCGTGCCGAAGAGGTATTGCATGGTGGCCGGATTGTTAGGCTTATAAGACCACATCGGACTGGTCCTTTGTTGGCAAGGAAGGAGGCGGCGTTTGAGCATTATCTGGACCACATTGGTCAGCTTGGCGCCGGTCTCTATTACGTTGGAGATGCATTTTTGCAGCATCTTCACCTCATCGGTGGATCCCCAGTTAGGACCTTTTTTGGTCCATGAGGTCAATCTCGCTGGTGGACCGGATCTGAATTCGGGAGCCGCCATCCAGGCTAAATCCCTTGGTTCCGTAATATAGAACCACTCCTTCTGCCACACCTTGACGGTGTCAATGAATCTGCCCTCCGGCCATTGAACTCGGGTGAGCTTGCTGATCATCGCTTCACCACAGTCCGCCTGGGCGCCACCTGCCACCTTCGACTTGATGTTGAATACTTTCAGCCACATGCCGAAATGTGGCCGAACTCGCAAGAGGGCCTCGCAAATGATGATGAAGGCCGAAATGTGGAGGAGGGGGTTGGGGGCAAGATCATGGAAATCTAGCCCATAAAAGAACATTAACCCCTCACGAAGGGGTGCAGAGGAAATCCCATCCCTCGGATAAAGTGGGGGAGGAACACCACCCTCTCGCTTGACTTGGGCGTGGGGATGACCTGACCCTCTTCAGGGGCCCGGTAGGCGACATCGGCCGGCAAGTAGCCGGCTCGCTTCAGCTCCTTGATATCGCTGTTGGTGATGATGGAGGCCTCCCACTTGTTGTTGGCACCGGATCCGGCCATGACCAAAGCTAGGGAGAAGCTGGGAAGGAGACCTTCTACGAAAAATAGAGCAGTGCGCCGGAGCTCTAGAGATAGGAAAGGCGATAGCAAGAGGTGGAAGAAGGCGTAGGCTGGTAACTGCGGTTATTCCCCTTTTTATGGGCCGCGGAGGAGCCGAGGTTTCCTCTTTTCACGTTGCGGGCCTTTCCACTTCCCGATACGCTCACAACTTTATGCATGGGTGGGGGAATCAAAATCATTGATCATATCCCCTAAAAAACGGGGCACGATCTCTGCCTTGATGAGACATGCCAATAGAGGGGCGGCCTCGAGCTGCGTATCGAGAACTTCCAGCCGTTTGGTGTTATGACCGAACGCGACCCATCGCCAAAAAGTTGTCAGACGAGGGCACTGTTCACACTTGAGCACTTTGGCCTTCGAGGCTAAGTAAAACAAATGCTCTGGATTTCGGACACCACTCAACTCCGAGCATGCACAGGACATGATGGAGAACTCGCCTCGCAAGTCGAAGACCATTGGATATGCGAATACTGGACACAAGCCCTAGCGTTGGAGGCTAGTTCGGGGGCTACTGAGAGAGTCCTGGATTAAGGGGTCCTTGAGCCGTTGGCCTATGGCTTATGGGCCGGATTGGTAGGCTACTGTGGAGCCGCCCTCCAAGTCAAGATTAGGCATGATCTTTCCTTCATTATAACCTATCGCCTGTAACCCTAACCCTACTGGTGCCTATATAAAACCAGAGGGCTTTAGTCTTTAGGGCCAGAGCAGCATCCAATCCCTCGTTAACCTAGGGTTTAGCTCGCCTTATCTCGAGGTAGATCGACATTGTAACCATACCATACACATCAAATACAATCAAACAAGACGTAGGGTTTTACCTTTTAGAGAGGGCCTGAACCTGGGTAAACACCTTGTTCATCGTTCCTTGTTCCCCATGGATCCTAGATCCACAACTCGGCCCCCCTACCCGAGACCTGTCGGCTTTGACACCGACACCAAGTCTTTCCACAAATATAAAAGACTGAGTTGGTGACGATGGTGTCTATCTTCTGTCATTCCTGACCATCAGATCTGCATCTAACGGTTGTGAGGTAAGTTGTGGCATTCTTGCAACAAGACCCCACTTCTCTACTGCAACTTACAGAAAACCCCTTCATATCTAGAAACCGATCACATCCCTCCCTCACCTCATCAAAACAACCACGAACAATATATTTTGAGGGAAACCTTTCACGCACACACGCCAAAATTAGAGTATTTTTCTTTCAAGTTTGTAAACATATATTATTCTAATCCATTCACACTGCGTTTGGATGTCTTCATTGGAGCCCAGGAACTGGATTTTGTAATCATCTGGGGTCAATACGGATGTTTGGTTGGACACTAAATTCGTATTGGAAATGAAAGAGCAATTCAGCCCGTTTTCGCTCCCGTGAAAATATCCCTCCCATGTTTCGGAGGGGTGGCACTCCCGTAGAATGTACCGCTTCAGCCCACGAAACAGAAATAGAAGGCAGCGAAGGGGAACGGGAGGGGCGAACTCGAGCGCTGACCTAGGTCGTGGCGGCGGTGACCTAGCAGCAGGTGGCGGCGGCGACCACCACGGTGGCCGGCGGCGGCGCAGGTCCATTGAGGGAGTCCTGGATTAGGGGGTGTCCGGATGGCCGGACTATACCTTCGGCCGGACTCCTGGACTATGAAGATACAAGATTGAAGACTTCGTCCCATGTCTAGAAGGGACTTTCCTTGGCGTGGAAGGCAAGCTTGGCGATACGGATATGTAGATCTCCTACCATTGTAACCGACTCTGTGTAACCCTAGCCCTCTCCGGTGTCTATATAAACCGGAGAGTTTTAGTCCGTAGGACGAACAACAATCATACCATAGGCTAGCTTCTAGGGTTTAGCCTCTCTGATCTCGTGGTAGATCTACTCTTGTATTACCCATATCATCAATATCAATCAAGCAGGATGTGGGGTTTTACCTCCATCAAGATGGCCCGAACCTGGGTAAAACATCATGTCCCCTGCCTCCTGTTACCATCCGGCCTAGACGCACAGTTCGGGACCCCCTACCCGAGATCCGCCGGTTTTGACACTCACATTGGTGCTTTCATTGAGAGTTCCTCTGTGTCGTCACTTTTAGGCCCGATGGCTTCTCCAATCATCAACAGCGATGCGATCCAGGGTGAGACTTTTCTCCCCGGACAGATCTTCGTATTCGGCGGCTTTGCACTGCGGGCCAATTCGCTTGGCCATCTGGAGCAGATCGAAAGCTACGCCCCTGGCCATCAGGTCAGATTTGGAAGTTTGAACTACATGGCCGACATCCACGTAGACTTGATCTTCGACGGATTCGAGCCACAGCCGAGCGCGCCGCACTGTCACAATGGGCATGATTTAGCTCTGCCGCCGAACAGTGCCCTGGAGGCCGCACCTGTGTTCGCTCCGACTCCTAGCTTGGAGACGATCACACCAATCGAGGATGGGTGGTTAGACACCGCCTCGGGGGCTGCAATCTCTACGGTGATCGAGCCGAACACCAGCCCTATTCTCTGTGAAGCCCGTGACTCCAAGGAGCCGGACTCCTCTCCAGACACCGAGCCCTCCGTGCCCCGACCGATCGATTGGGCGCCGATCATGGAGTTCATCGCCGCGGACATCTTTCAGCACTCGCCCTTCGGCGATATTCTGAATTCACTAAAGTCTCTCTCTTTATGAGGAGAGCCCTGGCCGGACTATGGTCAACAAGGTTGGGATGCGGATGATGAAGAAATTCAAAGCCCACCCACCACCCACTTCATAGCCACTGTCGATAATTTAAATGACGTGCTTGACTTCGACTCCGAAGACATCGACGGTATGAACAACGATGTAGGAGATGAACACGAACCAACGCCTATAAGGCACTGGACAGCCACCTCATCTCACGATGTATACATGGTGGACACACCCAAAGGAAGCGACGACGAGGAACACAGGGATGCAACGAGGGATCGTTCACTCGAAAAGCAATCAAAGCGGCGACGTAAGCGCCTCTCCAAGCCCCGCCTCGACAGAGACAGCAGCCATACAGACCCAGCCATAGAGCAGGACGAGCCGACGGACGACGAACATGCCTTCGAGAAAGCGTCCGAACAGGGAAACTTGGAGAAACAAACCGAACACCCCGTCCCCGGCGAAAACAACAGTCCGGACGACCTACGCCGGATAAACTCATGGAGCAGAAGAACCTCCACAAAAGGCTCGTCGCCACTGTGCATATCTTGAAAAAGCAGAAGCGGAAGCTCAAAACTGCGGAAGATGCACTCAGAATCAGATGGAGCAAAGTACGCAACACCGCAAACAAATATGCTGGTAGTCGCTGCACAAAAAGCTATCCAAAGCGAAAGCTACTGCCTGAATTTGACGAGGAGGCCTTAGAGCCCCCGCAGTCAAAAAATAGGAAAGCCATCCGGTCGGATGGACGACCGCATGGCTAGCATGGAGCGGCAAGCGGCGCCGCACACAAGCCGGCAAGCGATCCACCAAAGGATCCGCATAAAAAAGACGGCCCAGCCAGATCTATATACGGGCCAAGAAAGCAAGCTCTAGTAAGCAATGCAACACAACAAATATCCGAACATCACAGCACACCCAAATACAGGGGTGCCGCACACTCCCTATGTTTCACCGATGAGGTGCTGGACCATGAATTTTCAGCGGGATTCAAGCCTGTAAACATAGAGGCGTACGACGGAACAACAGACCCTGGGGTCTGGATCGAGGATTATATCCTCCACATACACATGGCCAGAGGAGATGACCTCCACGCCATAAAATACTTACCCCTCAAGCTTAAAGAGCCAGCCCGGCATTGGCTCAAAAGCCTTCCCGAAAACACCATTGGAAGTTGGGAAGAGCTTGAGGATGCTTTCCGGGCAAATTTTCAAGGGACCTATGTCCGCTCTTCGGATGCAGACGATCTCAGTCATATACTCACATAACTCAACAGCCCGGAGAGTCAGCCCGGAAATTCTGAAACAGATTTCTTACTAAAAAGAATCAGATAGTCGACTATCCGGACGCCGAAGCCCTAGCAGCTTTTAAGCACAACGGTCGAGACGAATGGCTCGCCAGACACCTCAGCCAAGAAAAGCCAAGAACAATGGCCGGATTAACAAGCCTCATGACCTGCTTTTGCGCAGGAGAGGACAGTTGGTTGGCAAGATGTAGCACCAGTGACCCAAGTACATCCGAAGTATGGGATGGAAACGGAAAACCCCGACGCAGCAAGGACCAGCGCCGGAATAAGGGAAACAGCCCAAAGAGCATGGCGGTCGACACCGGATTCAAAAGCTCGCGGTAGAATCAGAGAAAGCCGTCCCTCAAGGATAACAGGGATGAGCTATCCAACTTAAACAAAATCTTGGACAAGATATGTCAAATACACAGTACTCCCGGGAAGCCTGCGAACCATACCCACAGAGATTGTTGGGTTTTCAAGCAAGCCGGCAAACTCAATGCCGAACACAAGGGGCTCGACACACCAAGTGAGGACGACGACGAACCCCACAAGCAGAGCACCAGAAAACAAAAGGATTTCCCACAAGAAGTCAAAACAGTACACTTACTTCACGTGACGAACAGAACGGCGCCACCAGAGATACGCGCCATACGGCCTATCCCAAAGGAGTCTCGCCAATGGTTGTTACAACCGATCACCTTCGACCATCAGGATTACTCTAGAAGTATCCGGAACGCAGGCTGGACTGCCTTGGTATTAGTTCCAATAATCGGCGGACTCCATTTTACAAATGTCCTGATGGACGGCGGTAGTGGTCTAAACCTGTTATACCAGGACACAATCCGCAACATGGGGATAGACCCAACCAAAATTCGCCATAGCAAAACCTCCTTTCAAGGGGTAACGCCAGGCCCGGATGCCCGTTGCATGGGTTCTCTCCGGCTAGAAGTTATGTTCGGCTCCCCCGATAACTTCCGTTGCGAACAGCTAACTTTCCACATCGCCCCATTCTCAAGTAGCTATCAAGCACTGCTGGGACGCGAAGCTTTCGCCCGCTTTAACGCAATACCGCATTATGCATCTCTTATGCTTAAGATGCCCGGTCCACGAGGCATCATCTCATTAAAGGGAAAACATTGAGTGTTCCTCCCGCGCGGAAAATAGTGCGGCTGCCTTGCCAGCCCCATAATAAAGCGGCTTCACCAGCCAAAGCATCTAAACAGGTCGTCAAGACCACGGACACGGCTAGACGAGTCCGGCATAAACATACAATTGATGAAGGCTTAATAACCGTATACCCCTGCACTAGGGGCTCCGTGCATATAAAACAAGAGACAATAAAGCTCAATTTTACCCATTTCGATTTATACTTTGTTTATTTAGTATAACTCATGTTCGGCACGATCTTTCTTTAATTAAGTTCCTCTCTTTTACAGATGAACAACGTGCTACGCCCGTCCAGGATACGGCACAACGGAGACACAGGCGCAGACGTGCAGCAGGGACCCGTTCCAAGGATTCTTTTCAGATTAAGACCCCGCGTAAACCTTTTTTACTGTCTCTTGTTGATACACATCCCCTTGTTTTTTGGTATAACCAAGGACGAGGCTGGCGTTTTGGCATGTGGCCACGTCAGAGTTTTGCGCGTACCTGGACACTAGGGGCTTATTACTAAGGGCGTTATCCCGCCCGCCCTCATAAAGACCGAATACCTTAGGGAGTGTTCGGTGTCGCGAGTTTGGCCTTATATGCATCAGCTCCGAATCATGTCTTTGGTCAAATGTTGGGTTTGCCCGGCTCCTGTGTTTTGTTGCCTTATGTTCCGCTCTATCGGCTAAGGCGGCACCAGGAGAACTACTGCGATTGTGCCCCGGTTCGGCTAGGCGAGCACCTCAGTAGAGAAAGCCGAAAACTGACTGTCATGATATAGCGTGAGACTGGTCAACCACTCGATGACTTACTGGAATCTTTAGGATTCCTCCGCATTAATGAAGGGCCGTTTCCTGGCCAGGCACATACGCGCCCCGAGTTCGGGCAAGCGCAGGCGCCACCAGGGGCTATATAAGTAGTCTCAATGTCAAACTCCTATGGCTAAGTGAAAGTGATAAAGCATCATAGTCCGATTGCCTAGTTCACTGCGCTATCACCTCCTTTGTAGGACCAAGACGTTGGATCAAGTGTGAAAATGCGCCTTCTGCGAACACTCCCGCATTATGTGCGTGGGGGCTGAAGCCGACGACTGCCATCTTTCAGATTATATACACGTATATGTTAAACGGCCGCACAGGAGGTATTCCAATACTTGCAGGCACAAGTATAAAAAGCTTCTACAATTTATCAAAATATTGTTTTACAATAATACATGCTATTCGAATATAGTATCCTTCGAGCACTACGTCTCTATTAAACGAGCGCCTTGCAGAACTTCCTGAAAATAGCGCTCGGCAGGTACTCGGCTTCCATCCGAGTCTGGGGATGCAACAGCGGTGGCTTCCATTTCCGCCCAGTATGTCTTGACATGGGCAAGAGCCATCCGCGCACCCTCTATGCACGTTGACCTCTTCATCGCATTGATATGCGGCGCCGCACCAAGGAACTGCTGCACCAAGTTGAAATAACTTTTCGGCTCTGGCCTCTCTAGCCACAGATGATTCATGACATACTTCATGGCGAGTCCGGACAACCTATTTAGCTCGGCCCACTCGGCCAAACGATCGGCTAATGACAGTGGACGCTCTATATTGTGGAACTGCGACCAGAAGAGCTTTTACACTTCGCGATCTTCTTGATCTTCGAAGTGTTCGGCCGCATCTGCGGCACTCGCTGGTAAATCCAGACAGGTGTCTGCCGTACTCCACATCTGGTCTAACGGAGCATGTTTAGGATCACAGAACTTCCTCTGCAGCATAAAGGGCTTTCCAGCCGCGATCTCTCCGGCCTGACGCAACTCCTCCTTCATAGCTCTCATCGCAGAGCGAGCATCCTCGGCAACGGCCTTCTTCAGGTCCGTCCGTTCCGCCCGATCTTCTTTTTCAAGAAGCTTGCAATGGTCAGCAGCGTTCTTCAGCCTCACGGCCATCTTGGCCATTTCCTTCTTGCTTCAGCAGTGAGAAGCCTGTTCGGCTTTCAGCTCTTCAATTGCCTTTCCGGCAGCCGCATCACTTTTCCTGGCTTGCTCCTTGGCTCGGGCAAGTTCCGCCCGAAGATTCTCCATGGCAGCAGCACCATCTGCATCAAGCACACACATTGTAAGATACTGGCATAAAGCTCCTCTTACCAGGCGCCGCCGACGGAATTACATACCTTGTGCCTCGTCAAGCCGCTTGTGGACAAGCGCGATGTCGGCATCTTCCACGTCAAGTTGCCGCTTTAGCTTGGCAAATCCATAAGTCCGGCTGGCCACCGGACACTTCGCCACCTACATATAAAGGCGGCATATTAGACCTGGGATTATGATCCTCTGTGCGCCGTCACTTTTGACAACACACAGAGTGTCAGGGGCTACTATCTACACAAGGTGCATCTTATTTATGCGCAACTGTCCAAAAAGGGTACATTATTTCGCGTACCTCAAAATCTGTCAGTAAACTCCAGACGGCCTCGTGCAATCCGCTCTCCGCGGATGAAATCCTCTCAATCACCGTACCCATCGATGCACGGTGCTCCTCTGAGATGGATGCTCGCCCTAGCAGATCGTTCAGCTCCTCCGACCGCGCACCAGACGGCGCCGGACTCATCCGATGGCCCTTTCCGAAGGTCCGACGCGGAGGGTTTTGGGGGGGCATATGACTACCTTCCGGCCCCGCCGGATTTGGAGAAACCCTCCGTGACGATACCTCAGGGTCGCCTTGTAACACCCTCGATGCGACTATAGCTCCCACGTGTCGAGGCACGACTTAGAGACATAATCGCATTGAAGGCATAAGTCGCAAGTTACGCAATCTTCACAACATCCCATGTAATATAGATAATAAAAGGGGAGATAACATAGTTGGCTTACACTCGCCACGTCAATCAAGTACATAAATAACATTACATCATCCAAACACTCATGGCCCGACTACGACGCCAAAATAAAAGATAATCCAACATGCGACACGGTCCCGATCACCCCCAACAGGGCACCACTACTGATCATCAGGAAAGGAAACATAGTATCGTTGAGAGTCCTCGTCGAAATCCCACTTGAGCTCGAGCGCGTCACCTGGAGCGGAATCATCAGGCCCTGCATCTGGTGTAATAGTAATCTGTGAGCCACAGGGACTCAGCAATCTCGCATCCTCGCGATCAAGACTATTTAAGCTTATAGGTATGGCAAGGTAAAATATGTGTAGCTGCAGCAAGCGACTAGCATATATGGAGGCTATCCTATTCGCAAAAGAGAGCGAGAAGAGGAGGCAAAGCGCGAACGCATAACTAATGAGGGCAAACCTGCGGCAAGCATTACTCCAACACTGTGTCCACTTCCCGGACTCCGCCGAGAAGAGGCCATCACGGTAACTCACACTGTTGATTCATTTTAATTATCTTAAGGTTCAAGTTATCTAAAACCGGACATTAACAAATTCCCATCTGCCCATAACCGCGGGCACGGCTTTTGAAAGTTCAAATCCCTGCAGGGGAGTCCCAACTTAGCCCATGACAAGCTCTCACGGTCAACGAAGGAATAGACCTCCTCCCAAGATGTTCCGATTAGACTCGGTACCTCGGTTCTTCAAGACACTTCGACGGGTTAAAACAAGACCAGCAACACCGCCCGAATGTGCCGACAAATCCCGATAGGAGCTGCACATATCTCGTTCTCAGGGCACACTCAGATGAGACTAGCTACGAGTAAAACCAACCCTCAAGTTTCCCCGAGGTGGCCCCGCAGGCAGCTCAGTCGGACCAACACTCAGAGGAGCACTGGCCCGGGGGGGTTTAAATAAGATGACCCTCGGGCTCCGGAAACCCAAGGGAAGAAGAGGCTAGGTGGCAAATGGTAAAACCAAGGTTGGGCATTGCTGGAAAATCTTTAATCAAGGCGAACTATCAAGGGGTTCCCATTATAACCCTACCGCGTAAGGAACGCAAAATTCGGGAACATAACACCGATATGACGGAAACTAGGGCGGCAAGAGTGGAACAAAACACTAGGCGAGAGGCCGAGCCTTCCACCCTTTACCAAGTATATAGATGCATTAAGATAACATGGCAATATAATGATATCCCAGCAAGTAAATAGGGTTCCAACAAGGAACGGTCTCCAATCTTCACCTGCAACTAGCAACGCTATAAGAGGGGCTGAGCAAAGCGGTAACATAGCCAATCAACGGTTTGCTAGGACATGGTGGGTTAGAGGTTTGACATGGCAATTTGGGAGGCTTGAAAGTAAGTGGTAGGCATCGTAGCATTGGCATAGCAAAATAGCAAGCATCTAGCAAGGCAAAGATAGTAGTGATTTCGAGGGTATGATCATCTTGCCAGCAAAGTTGTCAGAGTTGACTGGATCCTCGAAAGCAAACTCAATGGGCTCCTCATTAGCGAACTCGTCTCCTGGCTCTACCCAAACAAGACAAACAAGCAACAAGGACACAATCAACCACGTGCAAGGATCAAACAATATGATGCAAGGATGGTATGCTATGCGGGATGCGATGCGGGATGCATATGCAAGATTTGACAAGGGATGCATGAAACAGGCCTCAACTTGGGAATCCAAGTGTGCCACTGGAAAGATGAGATGAAATCGCTTGAAAACCATATAAAGAACGCCGGAATCAGAGTTACGGTTTGGAAATGGCAAGCAATTCAAATATGACATCGGTCTGCGATGTACAGCAAGTAGCCATCTAAATGCAACAAGATGAACATGCTACAGCACCCAAACATGGCATAAAAATACATGGCAGGGATGCATTCATGATGCTTAACAAAAGTCTAGCACTGAGCTACGGCCAATTCATCCATTAACAGGTTCAAACAAGCATGGCAAAAATGCATATGGTAAACAGATCTCAGACTTAGTGAAATTAACACTTGTCTGGAATTTCAGATCAGGTAGCACACTTCGGAGCAACAAAACTACATGCTACAGGACCTGAACATGGCAAAGTAAAGCATGGCATGGAGCTACTCAAAGAGCTTAACAAAAGTCCCTTAATGGCCTTGAGCCAAAAGGGATCAGAAAACACATTTGCAAGCATGTGAACATGGCAAAAAATATAATCAGTTTTCAGACTTAGTGAAAACTGGAGCATGCTGAAAACAGATTTCAAGTAGGCATGTTTACGAGCTCAATGCACTCACTACGGAGCAAGTCATGACCAACTAAGAACACATCCATCAAGAATACACAAAATGCAAGCTAGACATGGCAAGAACAATAGCATAGCATGCACGGATCAACTACAACATCATCGGCAAAATCGCTAACAAGTAGACAATCTGCCCGGATTCATGAAGTAGCAAAAGTGGAGCTTGATTGACTCAAGCTAGGGTGCTCCATAATTGCAAACAAAGACATGGATGGATAGAGCACTACAAGATTAACAAAACATCCTTACTGATCATCCTCAAAAGAGGCACGGATCACTCGGAAACAACATGAACATATGGCCATATGAGATAAACAGGTCAAGGACTTGGTGGAAATGCTAAGTCCCTGAAATCAGCATTACCAAGTGCCTCACTTTGCAAGCTTGTGCTAGTCACCACACACATCACAAAAATACATGGGTTGCACCTCTGGAAAGATGGCAAAACCCTTAACAAAACATATGTAGGGATCATGGGCATATCATGCACACATTAACCATGGCAAAAATGACAAATAACTAAATGGAGCAGCAGATCTGACAAATATCTCAAGTAGCACTCTTCTAACAGCATTTTGGGCATCAAGATGAACTCAAATGAAAATGATGCAATGGAATGAAATGATGTACTCTTTGATACGAACATTTTGATATGATATATGCCCAAAACGGAGCTACGGATGCGGAGATACAACATGACAAAGATAGCAAAAATATCAAGAGGAGAGGGGAAAAGTCAACCCAAACTAGGGTTACTGTAGCTCAGATCTGGATCACGGTGGTGCGCACGACGAGGTTCGTCGGCGAGGATGACAGCGTGGCTACCGGAGCTGAGGGAGCTCGCCGGTGTGGAGGGGCTCGTCGGGGAGCTGAGGAAGCGTCGCCGACGCGGCGCGGTTTGGTGGCGGAGCTCCCGCGGTGCAGCGCGGCCGGGCAAGGCGGCGAGGTGTCCGGCCGGCGAAGGTCGGAGCGTGGCGGCCGGGAATGGCGGCGCGACGGCCGGCGCGCTCTCCGGGTGGCGCGAGGAAGGAAGGCGGCGGGGCACGGGCGTGAGGCGGCGGAGAAGACCGGGCCGGGAGGGCCTGCTCCGGGCCCCGCGGGCCTGGCGCGGACCGGCGGCGAAGCTGTCCCTCCCGGGACAGGTGGCGCCCGCGGATTGGTCGGTGGCGGCGGTGGACAACGTCCGGCTCCGTCCGGACGTGTCTGGCGGCGACCGAGGAGATATTTTAGGGTTTCGTGAAAGAAATATGCCCTAGAGGCAATAATAAAGTTATTATTTATTTCCTTATATCATGATAAATGTTTATTATTCATTCTAGAATTGTATTAACCGGAAACATAATACATGTGTGAATACATAGACAAACAGAGTGTCACTAGTATGCCTCTACTTGACTAGCTCATTAATCAAAGATGGTTATGTTTCCTGACCATGGCAAAGAGTTGTCATTTGATTAATGGGATCACATCATTAGTTGAATGATCTGATTGACATGACCCATTCCATTAGCTTAGCACCCGATCATTTAGTATGTTGCTATTGCTTTCTTCATGACTTATACATGTTCCTATGACTATGAGATTATGCAACTCCCGTTTGCCGGAGGAACACTTTGCGTGCTACCAAACGTCACAACGTAAATGGGTGATTATAAAGGTACTCTACAGGTGTCTCCAAAGGTACATGTTGGGTTGGCGTATTTCGAGATTAGGATTTGTCACTCCGATTGTCGGAGAGGTATCTCTGGGCCCTCTCGGTAATGCACATCACATAAGCCTTGCAAGCATTGCAACTAATGAGTTAGTTGCGAGATGATGTATTACGGAACGAGTAAAGAGACTTGCCGGTAACAAGATTGAACTAGGTATTGAGATACCGACGATCGAATCTCGGGCAAGTAACATACCGATGACAAAGGGAACAACGTATGTTGTTATGCGGTCTGACCGATAAAGATCTTCATAGAATATGTAGGAGCCAATATGAGCATCCAGGTTCCGCTATTGGTTATTGACCGGAGACGTGTCTCGGTCATGTCTACATTATTCTCGAACCCGTAGGGTCCGCACGCTTAACGTTTCGATGACAGTTATATTATGAGTTTATGAGTTTTGATGTACCGAAGTTAGTTCGGAGTCCCGGATGTGATCACGGATATGACGAGGAGTCTCGAAATGGTTGAGACATAAAGATTGATATATTGGACGGCTATATTCGGACACCGGAAGTGTTCCAGGGAAGTTTCGGATAATACCGGAGCACCGGGGGGTTACCGGAACCCCCCGGGGGGTTAATGGGCCTCATGGGCCTAAAGTGGAGAAGAGGAGGGGCTGCCAGGGCAGGCCGCGCGCCCCCTCTCCCCCTAGTCCGAATTGGACAACGAGGAAGGGGCGGCGCCCCCCTCTCCTCTCTCCCTTCCTCCCCCCTCTCCTAATTGGACAAGGAAAGGGAGGGGAGTCCTACTCCCGTAGGAGTAGGACTCCTCCTGCGCGCCTCCTACTAGGGCCGGCGGCACCCTCCCTTGGATCCTTTATATACGGAGGCAAGAGGCACCCCATAGACACAAGTTGATCCACGTGATCATATTCTTAGCCGTGTGCGGTGCCCCCTCCACCATAGTCCTCGATAATATTGTAGCGGTGCTTAGGCGAAGCCCTGCGACGGTAGTACATCAAGATCGTCACCACGCCGTCGTGCTGACGGAACTCTTCCTCGACACTTTGCTGGATCGGAGTCCGGGGATCGTCATCGAGCTGAACGTGTGCTAGAACTCGGAGGTGCCGTAGTTTCGGTGCTTGATCGGTCGGGCCATGGAGATGTACGACTACATCAACCAAACGCTTCCGTTGTCGATCTACAAGGGTACGTAGATCACACTCTCCCCCTCTCGTTGCTATGCATCACCATGATCTTGCATGTGCGTAGGAAATTTTTTGAAATTACTACGTTCCCCAACAGTGGCATCCGAGCCTAGGTTTTATATGTTGATGTTATATGCATGAGTAGAACACAAGTGAGTTGTGGGCGATATAAGTCATACTGCTTACCAGCATGTCATACTTTGGTTCGGCGGTATTGTTGGACGAAGTGGCCCGAACCGACAATACGCGTACGCTTACGCGAGACCAGTTCTCCCGACGTGCTTTGCACATAGGTGGCTTGCGGGTGACAGTTTCGCCAACTTTAGTTGAACCGAGTGTGGCTACGCCCGGTCCTTGCAAAGGTTAAAACAACACCAATTTGACAAACTATCGTTGTGGTTTTGATGCGTAGGTAAGATTGGTTCTTGCTTAAGCCCGTAGCAGCCACGTAAAACTTGCAACAACAAAGTAGAGGACGTCTAACTTGTTTTTGCAGGGCATGTTGTGATGTGATATGGTCAAGACATGATGCTAAATTTTATTGTATGAGATGATCATGTTTTGTAACCGAGTTATCGGCAACTGGCAGGATCCATATGGTTGTCGCTTTATTGTATGCAATGCAATCCCGCTGTAATGCTTTACTTTATCACTAAGCAGTAGCGATAGTCGTGGAAGCATAAGATTGGCGAGACGACAACGATGCTACGATGGAGATCAAGGTGTCGCGCCGGTGACGATGGTGATCACAACGGTGCTTCGAAGATGGAGATCACAAGCACAAGATGATGATGGCCATATCATATCACTTATATTGATTGCATGTGATGTTTATCTTTTATGCATCATATCTTGCTTTGATTGACGGTAGCATTATAAGATGATCTCTCACTAATTATCAAGAAGTGTTCTCCCTGAGTATGCACCGTTGCGAAAGTTCTTCATGCTGAGACACCACGTGATGATCGGGTGTGATAGGCTCTACGTTCAAATACAACGGGTGCAAAACAGTTGCACACGCGGAATACTCAGGTTATACTTGACGAGCCAAGCATATACAGATATGGCCTCGGAACACGGAGACTGAAAGGTCGAGCGTGAATCATATAGTAGATATGATCAACATAGTGATGTTCACCAATGAAACTACTCCATCTCACGTGATGATCGGACATGGTTTAGTTGATTTGGACCACGTAATCACTTAGAGGATTGGAGGGATGTCTATCTAAGTGGGAGTTCTTTAAGTAAATTAATTGAACCTAAATTTATCATGAAACTTAGTACCTGATAGTATCTTGCTTGTTTATGCTTGATTGTAGATAGATGGCTCGTGCTGTTGTTCCGTTGAATTTTAATGCGTTCCTTGAGAAAGCAAAGTTGAAAGATGATGGTAGCAATTACACGGACTGGGTCCATAACTTGAGGATTATCCTCATTGCTGCACAGAAGAATTACGTCCTGGAAGCACCGCTGGGTGCCAGGCCTGCTGCTGGAGCAACACCAGATGTTATGAACGTCTGGCAGAGCAAAGCTGATGACTACTCGATAGTTCAGTGTGCCATGCTTTACGGCTTAGAATCGGGACTTCAACGATGTTTTGAACGTCATGGAGCATATGAGATGTTCCAGGAGTTGAAGTTAATATTTCAAGCAAATGCCCGGATTGAGAGATATGAAGTCTCCAATAAGTTCTATAGCTGCAAGATGGAGGAGAACAGTTCTGTCAGTGAGCATATACTCAAAATGTCTGGGTATAGTAATCACTTGATTCAATTGGGAGTTAATCTTCTAGATGATTGCGTCATTGACAGAATTCTCCAATCACTGCCACCAAGCTACAAGAGCTTCGTGATGAACTATAATATGCAAGCGATGAATAAGACTATTCCCGAGCTCTTCGCAATGCTGAAAGCTGCGGAGGTAGAAATCAAGAAGGAGCATCAAGTGTTGATGGTCAACAAGACCACTAGTTTCAAGAAAAAGGGCAAAGGGAAGAAGAAGGGGAACTTCAAAAAGAACAGCAAGCAAGTTGCTACTCAAGAGAAGAAACCCAAACCTGGACCTAAGCCTGAAACTGAGTGCTTCTACTGCAAGCAGACTGGTCACTGGAAGCGGAATTGCCCCAAGTATTTGGCGGATAAGAAGGATGGCAAGGTGAACGAAGGTATATGTGATATACATGTTATTGATGTGTACCTTACTAATGCTCGCAGTAGCACCTGGGTATTTGATACTAGTTCTGTTGCTAATATTTGCAACTCGAAACAGGGACTACGGATTAAGCGAAGATTGGCTAAGGACGAGGTGATGATGCGCGTGGGAAACGGTTCCAAAGTCGATGTGATCGCAGTCGGCACGCTACCTCTACATCTACCTTCGGGATTAATATTAGACCTAAATAATTGTTATTTGGTGCCAGCGTTAAGCATGAACATTATATCTGGATCTTGTTTGATGCGAGACGGTTATTCATTTAAATCTGAGAATAATGGTTGTTCTATTTATATGAGTAATATCTTTTATGGTCATGCACCCTTAAAGAGTGGTCTACTTTTATTGAACCTCGATAGTAGTGACACACATATTCATAGTGTTGAAGCCAAAAGATGCAGAGTTGATAATGATAGTGCAACTTATTTGTGGCACTGCCGTTTGGGTCATATCGGTATAAAGCGCATGAAGAAACTCCATACTGATGGGCTTTTGGAACCACTTGATTATGAATCACTTGGTACTTGCGAACTGTGCCTTATGGGTAAGATGACAAAAACATCGTTCTCCGGTAATATGGAGAGAGCAACGTTGAGGCTCGTGGCGGATATCGTTATTTTCTCACCTTCACAGATGACTTAAGCAGATATGGGTATATCTACTTAATGAAACACAAGTCTGAAACATTTGAAAAGTTCAAAGAATTTCAGAGTGAAGTTGAAAATCATCGTAACAAGAAAATAAAATTCCTACAATCTGATCATGGAGGAGAATATTTGAGTTACGAGTTTGGTGTACATTTGAAAAATTGTGGAATAGTTTCGCAACTCACGCCACCCGGAACACCACAGCGTAATGGTGTGTCCGAACGTCGTAATCGTACTTTACTAGATATGGTGCGATCTATGATGTCTCTTACTGATTTACCGCTATCGTTTTGGGGATACGCTCTAGAGACGGCCGCATTCACGTTAAATAGGGCACCATCAAAATCCGTTGAGACGACGCCTTATGAACTGTGGTTTGGCAAGAAACCAAAGTTGTCATTTCTGAAAGTTTGGGGCTGCGATGCTTATGTGAAAAAGCTTCAACCTGATAAGCTTGAACCCAAATCGGAGAAATGTGTCTTCATAGGATATCCAAAGGAAACTATTGGATACACCTTCTATCACAGATCCGAAGGCAAGATTTTTGTTGCTAAATTCGGAAACTTTCTGGAGAAGGAGTTTCTCTCGAAAGAAGTGAGTGGGAGGAAAGTAGAACTTGACGAGGTAACTATACCTACTCCCTTATTGGAAAGTAGTACATCACAAAAACCTGTTTCTGTGACACCTACACCAGTTAGTGAGGAAGCTAATGATGATGATCATGAAACTTCAGAACAAGATACCACTGAACCTCGTAGATCAACTAGAGTGAGATCCGCGCCAGAGTGGTGCGGTAATCCTGTTCTGGAAGTCATGCTACTAGATCATGATGAACCTACGAACTATGAAGAAGCGATGGTGAGCCCAGATTCCGCAAAATGGCTTGAAGCCATGAAATCTAAGATGGGATCCATGTATGAGAACAAAGTATGGACTTTGGTTGACTTGTCCGATGATCGGCAAGCAATTGAGAATAAATGGATCTTCAAGAAGAAGACTGATGCTGACGGTAATATTACTATCTACAAAGCTCGACTTGTCGCAAAAGGTTTTCGGCAAGTTCAAGGGATTGACTACGATGAGACCTTCTCACCCGTAGCGATGCTTAAGTCTGTCTGAATCATGTTAGCAATTGCCGCATTTTATGATTATGAAATTTGGTAGATGGATGTCAAAACTGCATTCCTGAATGGATTTTTGGAACAAGAATTGTATATGATGCAACCAGAAGGTTTTGTCGATCCAAAGGGAGCTAACAAAGTGTGCAAGCTCCAGCGATCCATTTATGGACTGGTGCAAGCCTCTCGGAGTTGGAATAAACGCTTTGATAGTGTGATCAAAGCATTTGGTTTTATACAGACTTTTGGAGAAGCCTGTATTTACAAGAAAGTGAGTGGGAGCTCTGTAGCATTTCTGATATTATATGTGGATGACATATTACTAATTGGAAATGATATATAATTTCTGGATAGCATAAAGGGATACTTGAATAAGAGTTTTTCAATGAAAGACCTTGGTGAAGCTGCTTACATATTAGGCATTAAGATCTATAGAGATAGATCAAGACGCTTAATTGGAATTTCACAAAGCACATACCTTGACAAAGTTTTGAAGAAGTTCAAAATGGATCAAGCAAAGAAAGGGTTCTTGCCTGTGTTACAAGGTGTGGAATTGAGTAAGACTCGATGCCCGACCACTGCAGAAGATAGAGAGAAAATGAAAGATGTTCCCTATGCTTCAGCCATAGGCTCTATCATGTATGCAATGCTGTGTACCAGACCTGATGTGTGCCTTGCTGTAAGTCTAGCAGGGAGGTACCAAAGTGATCCAGGAGTGGATCACTGGACAGCGGTCAAGAACATCCTGAAATACCTGAAAAGGACTAAGGATATGTTTCTCATATATGGAGGTGACAAAGAGCTCATCGTAAAAGGTTACGTTGATGCAAGCTTTGACACTGATCCAGACGATTCTAAATTGCAAACCGGATACGTGTTTACATTAAACGGTGGAGCTGTCAGTTGGTGCAGTTCTAAACAAAGCGTTGTGGCAGGATCTACATGTGAAGCAGAGTACATAGCTGCTTCGGAAGCAGCAAATGAAGGAGTCTGGATGAAGGAGTTCATATCCGATCTAGGTGTCATACCTAGTGCATCGGGTCCAATGAAAATCTTTTGTGACAATACTGGTGCAATTGCCTTGGCAAAGGAATCCAGATTTCACAAGAGAACCCAGCACATCAAGAGACGCTTCAATTCCATCTGGGATCTAGTCCAGGTGGGAGACATAGAGATTTGCAAGATACATACGGATCTGAATGTTGCAGACCCGTTGACTAAGCCTCTTCCACGAGCAAAACATGATCAGCACCAAGGCTCCATGGGTGTTAGAATCATTACTGTGTAATCTAGATTATTGACTCTAGTGCAAGTGGGAGACTGAAGGAAATATGCCCTAGAGGCAATAATAAAGTTATTATTTATTTCCTTATATCATGATAAATGTTTATTATTCATGCTAGAATTGTATTAACCGGAAACATAATACATGTGTGAATACATAGACAAACAGAGTGTCACTAGTATGCCTCTACTTGACTAGCTCATTAATCAAAGACGGTTATGTTTCCTAACCATGGACAAAGAGTTGTCATTTGATTAATGGGATCACATCATTAGTTGAATGATCTGATTGACATGACCCATTCCATTAGCTTAGCACCCGATCGTTTAGTATGTTGCTATTGCTTTCTTCATGACTTATACATGTTCCTATGACTATGAGATTATGCAACTCCCGTTTGCCGGAGGAACACTTTGTGTGCTACCAAACGTCACAACGTAAATGGGTGATTATAAAGGTACTCTACAGGTGTCTCCAAAGGTACATGTTGGGTTGGCGTATTTCGAGATTAGGATTTGTCACTCCGATTGTCGAAGAGGTATCTCTGGGCCCTCTCGGTAATGCACATCACATAAGCCTTGCAAGCATTGCAACTAATGAGTTAGTTGTGAGATGATGTATTACGGAACGAGTAAAGAGACTTGCCGGTAACGAGATTGAACTAGGTATTGAGATACCGACGATCGAATCTCGGGCAAGTAACATACCGATGACAAAGGGAACAACGTATGTTGTTATGCAGTCTGACCGGTAAAGATCTTCGTAGAATATGTAGGAGCCAATATGAGCGTCCAGGTTCCGCTATTGGTTATTGACCGGAGACGTGTCTCGGTCATGTCTACATTATTCTCGAACCCGTAGGGTCCGCACGCTTAAGGTTTCGATGATAGTTATATTATGAGTTTATGAGTTTTGATGTACCGAAGTTAGTTCGGAGTCCCGGATGTGATCATGGACATGACGAGGAGTCTCGAAATGGTCGAGACATAAAGATTGATATATTGGACGGCTATATTCGGACACCGGAAGTGTTCCGGGGAAGTTTCGGATAAAACCGGAGCACCGGGGGGTTACCGGAACCCCCCGGGGGGTTAATGGGCCTCATGGGCCTAAAGTGGAGAAGAGGAGGGGCTGCCAGGGCAGGCCGCACCCCCCCTCTCCCCCTAGTCCGAATTGGACAAGGAGGGAGGGGCGGCGCCCCCCTCTCCTCTCTCCCTTCCTTCCCCCTCTCCTAATTGGACAAGGAAAGGGAGGGGAGTCCTACTCCCGATAGGAGTAGGACTCCTCCTGCGCGCCTCCTACTAGGGCCGGCGGCACCCTCCCTTGGATCCTTTATATACGGAGGCAAGAGGCACCCCATAGACACAAGTTGATCCACGTGATCATATTCTTAGCCGTGTGCGGTGCCCCCCTCCACCATAGTCCTCGATAATATTGTAGCGGTGCTTAGGCGAAGCCCTGCGACGGTAGTACATCAAGATCGTCACCACGCCGTCGTGCTGACGGAACTCTTCCCCGACACTTTGCTGGATCGGAGTCCGGGGATCGTCATCGAGCTGAATGTGTGCTAGAACTCGGAGGTGTCGTAGTTTCGGTGCTTGATCGGTCGGGTCATGGAGACGTACGACTACATTAACCAAACGCTTCCGTTGTCGATCTACAAGGGTACGTAGATCACACTCTCCCCCTCTCATTGCTATGCATCACCATGATCTTGCGTGTGCGTAGAAATTTTTTTGAAATTACTACATTCCCCAACATTTCGGGGGAGAAGGAGATCCGGATTTCGGAGGGGTCTATTTAAAGGCATAGGAGGAGCTAGGAGAGTCCAAATGAGGTGCGGTTTTCGGCCACGCGATCGTGATCGAACGCTCTAGATGATGGAGAGGATTTAGGTGGGTTTTGGGCCAAAATGGAGGGGTGTTGGGCTGAAACACACATGAGGCCTTTTCGGTCCCTCGGTTAACCGTTGGAGTATCAAACGAAGTCCAAATGGTATGAAACTTGACAGGCGGTCTACCGGTAGTGAACCAAGGCCGCTTGGCAAGTCTCGGTCCAATCCGGAAAAGTTTAATCCCCACACACGAAAGAAAGGTAGAAATGACCACCGGAGGAGAACGAAGCGCCGGAATGCAAAACGGACAACGGGGAAAATGCTCGAATGCATGAGATGAACACGTATGCAAATGCAATGCACATGATGACATGATATGAGATGCATGACAACGGCAACAACACACGGGGACAAAAACCCGAACCCGAGAAAATAAAATAACTTAACGCCGGAAATGGCAAGAGTTGGAATACATATTGGGTAAGTTACATCTGGGGTGTTACACGCCCGCCTCGCAAGGCGGTACGGCAGGGGGAGGCGTTCCGCTCTCCATCATCTCCGGAAGAAGATCCCCCGAAGACGAGCTCTGCTGAGAAGGGCTAAGGTCCGAGCTACAAGGTAAATTTTTGATTACTTTTCTCAGATATAAAGCGGGGATTTCTCTCGTTTCTTAAAAAGAAAACTCCTCTCTACTTACGGCTCGGTGGAGGGCTGATCCCCTTGAGGGCATAATTCGGCCGAAGTATCCCCCAGCACAGGACCCTCTGGTGAAGATTTCTTCCCCCGCTTTAAGGCCATGGTCTCCGGGTCTTCAGAGGCGGTCCTCTTCTTCCCCTGAGGAGAGGAATTTTCGATTCCTCCCTTCCGGACAACCTCCTTTGAGAAGGCTGTAGCTTCCTTGTCCCCTCCCTCGCTTCCCTTTGAAGGCACAACCTCCAACATCCTAACTAGCACGGGACCCGGCGTGGTCTCGGGGAGGGGGGGCGGACACCTGATTAGCTTTGCTTTCGCTACCCACTCCTGTTTAAAGGACAACTCTTTTAGGGGCAATTTTATGATAAATATACGGATAGCGAGTCCGGGCACAAGGCTACTTACTTGAGTATCCGGACGGTTGCAGCTCAGACCTGCGTCCTTCGTAGAATCCGGACACACTACTTGTGGTCCGAAGAACAATTTGTACATCTCCATGGGCGTCATGCCCAGAAAATGTTGGAGAACTCGTGGTCCCTCCGGGTTGAACTCCCACAGGTGGAGGGGGTGACGTTTGCAGGGCAGAACTCAGCGAATTAACATAACTTGCGTCACCACGACCAGACTGATGTCTCTTTTTAGGAGATCTCGGATGTGGCCTTGCAACAGGGGCACATCCTTTGTCGGCCCCTAGTCCAGCCCCGTATTGACCCATGACGCCAGTCGTGGCGGGGGACCCGAGCGAAAGGCAGGTGGCGCCACCCACTTAGGGGCCCTGGGAGCGGTAATATAAAACCACTCTCGTTGCCATAAGCTGGACTCCTCTTGAAAAGAGCCCTTGGGCCATGGAATACCAGCATTCTTGCTTATAAAAGCACCTCCGCACTCCGTGTGCCGTCCCTGGATCATCTTCGGCTCTACTTTGAAGGTCTTGAGCCATAGTCCGAAGTGAGGAGTGATACGGAGGAAGGCTTCACACACGACGATGAATGAGGAAATATGGAGGATGAACTCCGGGGCTAAGTCGTGAAATTCTAGCCCATAATAATACATGAGCCCCCACACAAAGGGATCCGTCGGGAAGCCTAGCCCCCGAAGGAAGTGAGACATGAACACCACACTCTCGCCGGGCTTGGGAGTGGGAATGACCTGCCCTTGAGCAGGCAGCCTATGCGAGATTTCGCCGGTCAAGAACCTGGCCTCTCTCAACTTTAGCACGTCCTCCTTCGTGATGGAGGAGGGCATCCATCGGCCTCGAAGGTCGGAACCGGACATTGTCGAAGGTCCGAAGCGCCTGAAATCTGGAACCTTGGGTGTTGGAACTCGAGGCGAAGGGCGGACTCGTTTGAGATTGAAAGAAAGGAGTAAGGCCTTGGTCTCTTTATAAGAGGTTGAATACCAAGGGCCTTCCCCATGACCGTTTGGGACTCGCCTTTGATCGAGAAAATATACCAACGGGTACGGTTGGGTTACCCACACCCGTATTGATGAGAATCCCAGAATAAGGGGACACGATCTCTGCTTTAACAAGACGTGCCAAGGAAACTGCCTCGCTAAACGCGCTGAGGTGGGATAATAAAACGATTCGAATAAAGACTTGGCCGTGGTGTGATGTCATGCTACAGAATACGTCAGCAGATTAGATTTGTGTAAATATTATTCTCTCTATGGCAATATGTGGAAACTTATTTTGCAGAGCCGGACACTACCTTTATGTTCAAAATCTTCTATGAAGTACTTGGAGGAGGAACCCGCCTTGCAATGCCGAAGATAATCTGCGCGCCGGACTCGTCGTCATTGAAGCCTGGTTCAGGGGCTACTGAGGGAGTCCTGGATTAGGGGGTGTCCGGATGGCCGGACTATACCTTTGGCCGGACTCCTGGACTATGAAGATACAAGATTGAAGACTTCGTCCCGTGTCCGGAAGGGACTTTCCTTGGCGTGGAAGGCAAGCTTGGCGATACGGATATGTAGATCTCCTACCATTGTAACCGACTCTGTGTAACCCTAGTCCTCTCCGGTGTCTATATAAACCGGAGAGTTTTAGTCTGTAGGACGAACAACAATCATACCATAGGCTAGCTTCTAGGGTTTAGCCTGTCTGATCTCGTGGTAGATCTACTCTTGTATTACCCATATCATCAATATCAATCAAGCAGGACGTAGGGTCTTACCTTCATCAAGAGGGCCCGAACCTGGGTAAAATATCGTGTCACCTGCCTCCTGTTACCATCCGGCCTAGACGCACAGTTCGGGACCCCCTACCCGAGATCCGCCGGTTTTGACACCGACATCCATCCCTCCCCTCTTCCCCACCCCTTTTCCCGTCGCCCCCTCGCCATCTCCTGTCGCCCTGTGCCGCGCCCCGCCATGGAGGTCGACGACGGCCCAGGACCGGCGCGCCCCGCCGTCGGCTCCACCCTTCTAGCCACGTGTGACCATCGTCCTTGCCTATCATTGCCTGGCTCAAGTCCTCCCTTCTCCACGAGCTGCAGCTCCTTCTGTACAGCGCTCCACCATTACGGATGTACGAGCTGCTCGTCTTTTTGTGCAGCCACAACACTGCTCCACCATGGATCCATGGCCATGGCCTAGATCTTCTTGTCAAACCCCTCCATATCCTGAAAATCCCTCTGTTTTTGCACCGTTTTGAGTCATGTAGGGCAAGGTATAACCTGGTAAGGTAATGTAGCTATGCAATTCCAAAGTTTGTCATCCAAACATGATTTGGTATTGAAATCTCAGAGGCATTTCAAGGGCCAATTCACTGGACAACCAAACAGGTGAATTTGTAGTTGTGTCATTTCAGTTTCCCCACTGATTTGGAATTCAGACCAATACAATACGGAGCTCTCCAATGGAGACATCCAAACGAAGCGTCAGACACATTGCTAGTCTTGTTAAAAAAAGTCACATCTCTGGACTTTTGGAAAAGGGAAAAGAACCGTACCCGATCCAGCTGGCCCCGCACGGTGCTTACCAGACGCAGCGACAGTCCCATACACTGCCAGCAATCACATGCTTACGGTGTACGCAAAAGTAAATGCCAGAACACGAAACGAGCAGAGCAGCCGCACGAGCGGCCCGTGAGCCCGTAATGAGCCCGGATCCAACACAGATACTAATTCACCGGCCACGAACGGACGAGAGTTCCACCGTTCCACGCCACCCCCGCCCGTATCCGTATCCTTCCAGAAGCCTCCGCCCGTCCGTCGTCAGAAAGATCTGGCCACAGTCGCCATCAGCCGGGGCATCAAATCGGGGCAGATAACCGCGCCCGCACCGGAACCGGCAAAAGCCCAGGCGACGGAACGTCCGTCACCCACCCGTCC
>NC_041388.1:407738748-407751387 GCF_002162155.2 Triticum dicoccoides | reverse complement strand
CCCAACCCCCATGATCCGCAGGAGGCGCGGGCACGCCGCCTAGGGTTTCCACTCCCCGCCCCCCCGATGGAGTCGCTGCCGCGGAAGCGCAAGGGCGCGCGCTCCCTCGCCGGCTCCCTCCACGACGCCTCCGCGGACCGCAAGCGCACCTGCCGGGAGCGGAAGCCGCGCCCCGACAAGAAGAAAAAGAAGCCCTCCGACGACGCCGCCACCGCCTCCGGCCGGGGCGGCGTGGTCATGACGGCGCCGCCGGCCAGCGGCCGGGCCACCCCGGACAGCCCCGGCCGGGGGCTCAAGCGCAAGGTCGGCTGCATCGAGTCCGCCACGCGCATAGGCCGCAAGAAGCGCCTCGAGGCCGAGTACGAGCTCGGCGACGAGATCGGCCAGGGCAAGTTCGGCTCCGTCCGGATCTGCCGCGCCAAGGCCGGCGGCGAGGAGTTCGCCTGCAAGGCGCTGCCCAAGAACGGCGAGGAGACGGTCCACCGCGAGGTCGAGATCATGCAGCACCTCTCCGGCCACCCCGGCGTCGTCACGCTCAAGGCCGTCTTCGAGGACGCCGACAAGTTCTACCTCGTCATGGAGCTCTGCAGCGGCGGCCGCTTGCTCGACGAGATGGCCAGGGACGGCACCTTCTCCGAGCAGCGGGCCGCCCTTGTCATCAAGGATCTAATGTCGGTCGTCAAGTACTGCCACGAAATGGGCGTCATCCACAGGGACATTAAGCCGGAGAATATTTTGCTCACCAAGACTGGCAAGATGAAACTAGCTGATTTTGGATTGGCAGCACGAGTTACTAACGGTAAATTCTTGCTAATATTTCACGTTGAAGCTCTACTAGATGATAAATAATTTGTTGTGTTCCTGGGGGTACTCTATGTTTACACAAGTTGCAATTTTGATTCGCTTTATATGGCAAAAAGATATCAATTACAAGTAGTAGAAGATCGACTGGAAGTCCGACATTGGACCATACAATGTTCTATAATATTTAATAATTATTAGTATGATGTCATGGCATTTAGAATTCATGGTTGTACATAGTTGATCTGTGATACGAGTAATTTGCCATGTTAACCGAATTACTGCGGGTTTCAGGTTTCAATCACTTCACAGCATTTTTGCAGGTTGCTCATATTTGTGACCATGCATATCATCTAATCTAATGTCTTCTAAACTTCTATACAAGTCGGTTGGATAGCATCCAATTTGTGAGTCATGAGTTGGTAGGAAATGTATTCATGTGTATGCTCCTCTTGCCCGATATGCTTAGAGAATTGGGGATTTGAATGGAGTGTCAAAGTCGAGCGCCCATCTGGTATCTCTTAGTGCATTCATCTGCAAGTATTTATATGTATAGTCTGAGGCCCAATATAGCACTCTTAAAGTACTGAGCATTTCAGACAGTTTCATGTTTCATACTTACACAATCGGTACTGATTGTATTCATTGAATTGGGCCACTTGGTTATGATGGTTGTGTAACTAATAAGATGGGACCAGTTCTGCATCAAGAGTTAGGCGCTCTCATTTCTTAAGTCCTTGCGGAGTTGGAAGTGGTGAATGTTTAGCTCAGATTCTTGTTTAAATGATGATTTCTGCATGCCGATTCAGTGTTTTGCATGGTATTGCAAATGAAGAAATGTTCTGTGTCGTACCAATTAATATGTTAAAAGGTGTTTTTAGTCATGAATTGGTAGCATGTGGTGCCTTCATTGGTAAGTTCTTGCTAGATATCCAAGGTAATTGAGGCATTGCGCTAATTGATAGTTGGTTCCATTCTACTTGTGGTGGTGCTGATACTAATTTTTCTTATTTGCGTGGAATTTGGATGTTAAGAATCTACACTGATCAATTTAATCCTTGTATTGATATTAATTTATGGCATGCTCCTGCAAGTACCTGTTGTGATGAGTCTGAGGGCCAGAATAGTCTTCTTGAGCATACCAAACTGGCTCTGTAATGTTTTGAATATGGTCTTGAGTCATTTTGATGAATTAGGAAGTGGTGTGATTTCTGTCTGAATGGAGTCATATAGTCTATGAGTTGGAGTTGTCAGCATGGCTTCAGGGGCACTGGTTCTTATAAACAGCTGCTTATATTTTGTAAGGTAATATTTAGATTATAGTAATTCTGCAGTATTTATCTATTGTTACCCATGTCTATCCTCTGTTCCAATTCTAGTTATCAGTTATCACTCTAATGTCTAATGCAATGCAGTAAGCCAGCCTTGGTACTTCTTATTAGACACTTACCGATTAAGTTCAAGAGTCTTCTGTCATGCTAGAGTGATGCATGTGTTGTCTTAAACTTCACTGACACTGCCCTAGGCTAAAACACATACATCCCATGGTGCTGAGGTGGAGCAGAATGAGAGGAATTTAGCCGCATGAACATTGAGTGACGAACAGATTATCTAATGCTGCACTGCTCTAAACATAGCAAATGATGATAAGTGACAACAATAATGTTACTGTATGATATTTTACCTTATGCATCGAAGTTCTAAGAATCCAGTATCACCTAATTTTGTGCTAAGGGATGCAGATGTTTAGAGCTCTGATGCTATTTTGTTTAGTCTGTTATGTTTGTACGATTGACTTTACTTGGTTCCTGAATAGCCCCAAATCATCTTTCTAGGGTTTTACTTGGACAATCAGATGTATAAATGTGTGTTTACTAGAAGTAGCTGATGTTTTTGGTCACCACTAAACAGGTCAGAAATTGTCTGGCGTTGCTGGGAGCCCAGCCTATGTGGCGCCTGAGGTGTTGTCAGGAAGCTATTCTGAGAAAGTAGACATATGGGGTGCTGGGGTGCTCCTCCATGTACTACTGCTTGGTTCACTTCCATTTCAAGGAGGCTCTCTGGAAGCTGTCTTTGAAGCTATAAAGACAGTTGAGCTTGATTTCAACAGCGGTCCATGGGAATCAATGTCAGTTATTGGACGGGATCTTATAAGTCGAATGTTGGATCGAGATGTCTCTTCTAGAATAACTGCTGATCAAGTTCTTTGTAAGTCCAGGCAATTTCTCATCCAGCATAACTTTATGTTTATATTTTATAAGGTTTTAATTAATTTTGTGATGATACTGTTTCAGGTCATCCATGGGTGTTGTTCTACACGGAATGTACCCTGAAGGCTGTAACTCCTGATGTCACTAACAAGATTGTAGCACCCAAAATTCCATGGGACAGAATTAGATCACATTGTGAGTCGTCAGCTTCAGATTCGTCGAGCCAGAGGTCGGAGGACCAGGATGAATGTGGCATTGTCGACGCACTGACAGCGGCAATAACACATGTTAGAATATCGGAGCCGAAAAGGACCCGGCTTTGCAGCCCCGGCATTCCCATACAGCAGGAGTGCTCCTCAAACTTGAAGAGCAACCTGTGCACGGCGTTCTGACATGACCCCAATGTATAGCTCCTTGTGTGTTGGTCTGATGTCAGTGATGGCTCGGCCTGCTGGTTGTCTCTGTGCTGAGGATAATAACTCGGGTTTTCCTGTCAGAGCAAGCAAGCGTTTGACATGGTGATGCTGTAGATTGCGGTGATGGCTGATGAACCCGACATGGTAGCTGATGCTGTAAATTTTGTAAATAGAATGATCCATGTAGCTAATTTATATCTTGAGAGTTGAGAATAATTTCAGTCTATGCTGGTAAACGTAGTGTGCACCATCATCCTTGTTCCATTCTTTGTTTCTTCCTGTTCCTCCTAGACTATTGAGGATTAGATTTTTGCATCGATTTCCTGCATTTGATATTATTATTTTTTGTTAATAGATCTTTTTCGCTGTGAATGTATTTTCCAGAAGCTGTACTCTTAATCTGATATACTGACTTAAGATATTACACCAGAGAAAAAAAACAATATGGTAAATGCTAAGGTGGTGTAAAGAGAAAAAAGAGGCTTATCTTCTTTTCTTAATTATTACTACCTTAGTTTCATAATATAGTGTGTAGATTTCTTGAAACGTCAAATTTGGAAACCTTGACCAGGATATGTCAATTCCTCCCTTGGCTAGCTAGGATTTCTCTCGCCGCCATCTGAGAAATTTTGGCCTCCTCGTCTCCGACTGCCATCTTGGCGCTGAGTGGTGGGGGACCTTGGAAATCTCTATGTTTTTTGTAATGCCTAGTGATCATCATAGTTTTGTGAGAAAAACAGTTCTGTTCTTTTGGCAGTGCCATGAGATTAGAGAATTTTATGTCCTTGCAGATTCAATTATTCGGATCTGACGAGTTTATGTTGTCGTGCCAAGCTTTTTTGTTACTTGATTCTTGGTGGAGGTGAAATTTTTCATCAACATCATGTGGAGATATAGTGACTCGACGGCCTGCACTTATACGGAATCATCGTCGGCCCAAGTACGTTCATGATCAAGGTTCCCCATCTGTTTAGATGGGCGACTCAAGGCGCTTTTAAAAATCATTATTGTTAATGTTAGTGCACGTGAAAGAGTGACAACGTCGGTGCTTCAGTTTAATTGTAGCCTTTTTACTGAAGTCTTTGGAGTATTTCTTTGAGCAGAGATTGCTACCATGAAGAAGGTCATAGGAGTTACTTTGCATTTTTTTGAATTTTAAGTCCAAATCAATGTATTTGTAATTGTTATGATCAATGAAGTTACAGGTTTTTAAAAAAATGGGAACCTTGACCAAGTTTATTGAAAAAATTATTTCTATCTACAATATCAAAAATATAGAATATGAAACTACTTACAATGAATGTAATGATATATGCTTGACGTTATAGATGTAAATCTATTACTCTAAAAACTTGGTCAACCTTTTGAGATTTGACTTCTTTTGAGAGAAATATAGATGTAAGAGCATCTCTAGCAGACCCTGCATCCGGCCGGCCCGCAAAACGCATTTGCAGTTCATGGAAAACGGCCTTTGCGGGCTAGCTCGAATGGCCGCAGATGCAAACCCCTAAACAGACCCGTATAAAAGGATATTCGCGGAATATATTATTTATGGGTCGGCTTTTTGCGGGGTCTGCTCGGGCACCGCCGCGTCGACCCGCAAATAGAAAATGCCCAATTCTCAAATTTGACATAGGTTCCCACAAACAAGTTCAAATTCAAACAACATAACACAGTTTACGCGCACATAAAAACTTCAGTTTAGTAGGACAAACACAAAAGAGGGTCTTGCAAAAGTGACGACCACGCCCGGCATCATCTTGGTCGATCTTCACTCCGTGCCATCGAATCCATCTTGAAGTTCATCGCCACCACCGAATCCACCTCCGGCGCTTGTTCCAACCCCCGCACCGAAATCATCGACATTGCCACCATATGGAGCAGAGAAAACATCTCCGACACTGTAACACGCACTGGACGACGCAACTATTCTCCTTTTCAAGATTTCTCTCCTTGCTATATCATGCCATTCTTTGGTGAGGTCGTCCATGTCATTGCGGTTCATTGTCATGATCTTGTTCTCTTCGGCGATCAACTTGGACATGACTTTGTTTTCAGCGGCACGTGCTCTTCTCTCCTCAATGGCCGCTTTGCGTAGCCCCTCTTTCTTGAGCAATTGCCACTTTTCTTACTTCTCCTTTGACTTCTTCTCGGCCAACTCTTTCTTAATCTCCAACGACTTCAACAATATCAACTCATTTGATTGCACCATGGCATCAATCTTCCCCTTCAAGCTCGATGCTTCGTGCTCTCTCTTCATCTTCTCCGTAGTGTTCTTGTCGCCATCGGGCTTGTTCAAATTTCTTGGGCCATCATCATCCTCATCTCCATCCATGTTTGTAAGTGAACCTCTCTTCGGTGGGGATTCTTTTTTGATCAACTTCCACTTCTCGCACTTTTTGAGCAAGTCCCAACAATGCTTTAGTTTGAAGAATTTGCCTTCTGAAGCTTCCATGTCTTTGTATCTATGTTGGGCAATTTTGTCCTACACAATGTGAACAAAGTGAAATGATGCAATCATTTCATATGATGCACAACTTGAACAAAGGCAAAACAAACTCACATAGTCGGATTCCACGGTTCCACTTGGAGGTGCATTGTGTACTTGCTCCAAGCAAGCTGCCCAACGGCTGCACATAGGCTTGATCACCTCCCAACGCCCTTGAAGCGACCAAAATGTGCGTGGAGTCCTATAGGGGTACTTTGCCATCATGCGGAAGTATTGATCTTCGATCCTTTGCCAATACCTCTTGGCGGTTTGAGAAGTACCCGTGCATGCATCAAGAGACACCGCACTCCATGCATTGATCAGAACTTGATCTTCCAAGATTGTGTAATTCTTCGGTCTCTGGCTTTTCCCAGTTTTTGTTTGCGATTGCTCATACACTTCCGCTTCGATCTCCTCCAATTCTTCCTCACAACCATGATCATCCACACCGCCCTACGTTTCATTGTAGTCGAATGCGGCGATAGAGGCTTCATCGATGTCAACGGCGTTGGTAAATGAAATATGCCCTAGAGGCAATAATAAAGTTGTTATTTATATTTGCTTATATCATGATAAATATTTATTATTCATGCTAGAATTTTATTAACCAGAAACTTAGTACATGTGTGGATACATAGACAAATAGAGTGTCCCTAGTATGCCTCTACTTAACTAGCTCGTTAATCAGAGATGGTTAAGTTTCCTAGCCATAGACATGTGTTGTCATTTGGTGAACGGGGTCACATCATTAGAGAATGATGCGATGGACAAGACCCATCCATTAGCTTAGCATAATGATCGTTTAGTTTTTCTGCTATTGCTTTCTTCATGACTTATACATGTTCCTCAGACTATGAGATTATGCAACTCCCGAATACCGGAGGAACACCTTGTGTGCTATCAAACGTCCCAACGTAACTGGGTGATTATAAAGATGCTCTACAGGTGTCTCCAATGGTGTTTGTTGAGTTGGCATAGATCGAGATTAGAATTTGTCACTCCGTGTATCGGAGAGGTATCTCTGGGCCCTCTCAGTAATGCAAATCACTATGAGCCTTGCAAGCAATGTGACTAATGAGTTAGTCACGGGATGATGCATTATGGAACGAGTAAAGAGACTTGCCGGTGACGAGATTTAACTAGGTATGATGATACCGACGATCGAATCTCGGGCAAGTAACATACCGATGACAAAGGGAACAACGTATGTTGTTATGCGGTTTGACCGATAAAGATCTTCATAGAATATGTAGAAACCAATATGAGCATCCAGGTTCTACTATTGGTTATTGACCGGAGATATGTCTCGGTCATGTCTACATAGTTCTTGAACCCGTAGGGTCCGCACGCTTAATGATACGTCTCCAACGTATCTATAATTTTTGATTGCTCCATGCTATTATATTATCTATTTTGGATGTTAATGAGCTTTATTTTACACATTTATATCATTTTTGGGACTAACCTATTAATTGGAGGCCCAGCCCAAATTATTGTTTTTGCCTGTTTCAGTGTTTCGCAGAAAAGGAATATCAAATGAAGTCCAAACGGAATGAAACCTTCGGGAACGTGATTTTTTCAACAAACGTGATCCAGGAAACTTGGAGTGGGCGTCAAGAAACAATCGATGAGGCCACGAGGCAGGGGGGCGCGCCTACCCCCTGGGCGCGCCCTCCACCCTCGTGGGCCCCTCGTTGCTCCACCGGCCTACTTCTTCCTCCTATATAAGTCCACGTACCCCGCAAACATCCAGGAGCACCACGAAAACCTAATTCCACCGCCGCAACGTTCTGTACCCAAGAGATCCCATCTTGGGGCCTTTTTTGGAGCTCTGTCGGAGGGGGCATTGATCACGAAGGGCCTCTACATCAACTCCATGGCCTCTCCGGTGATGTGTGAGTAGTTTACTTCAGACCTTCGGGTCCATAGCTAGTAGCTAGATGGCTTCTTCTCTCTCTTTGGATCTCAATACAAAATTCTCCTTGATTCTCTTAGAGATCTATTCGATGCAATCTTGTTTTGTGGTGTGTTTGTCGAGATCCGATGAATTGTGGGTTTATGATCAGATTATCTATGAACAATATTTGATTCTTCTCTGAATTCTTTTATGTATGATTGGTTTATCTTTGCAAGTCTCTTCGAATTATCAATTTGGTTTGGCCTACTAGATTGATCTTTCTTGCAATGGGAGAAGTGCTTAGCTTTGGGCTCAATCTTGCGGTGCTCGATCCCAGTGATAGTAGGGGAAGCGACACGTATTGTATTGTTGCCATCGAGGATAAAAAGATGGGGTTAATATCATATTGCATGAGTTTATCCCTCTACATCATGTCATCTTACTTAAGGCGTTACTCTGTTCTTATGAACTTAATACTCTAGATGCATGCTGGATAGCGGTCGATGTGTGGAGTAATAGTAGTAGATGGAGGTAGGAGTCGGTCTACTTGTCTCGAACGTGATGCCTATATACATGATCATGCCTAGATATTTTCATAATTATTCGCTTTTCTATCAATTGCTCGACAGAGAGAAGCCACTAGTGAAACCTATGGCCCCCGGGTCTATTTTCCATCATACAAGTTTCCAATCTATTTTATTTTGCAATCTTTACTTTCAATCTATATCATAAAGATACCAAAAATATTCATCTTATTATTATTATCTCTATCAGATCTCACTCTTGCAAGTGGCCGTGAAGGGATTGACAACCCCTTTATCGCGTTGGTTGCGAGGTTCTTATTTTTTTGTGTAGGTACGAGGTGACTTGCGCGTGGTCTCCTACTGGATTGATACCTTGGTTCTCGAAAACTGAGGGAAATACTTATGTTGCTTTACTGCATCACCCTTCCCTCTTCAAGGGAAAACCAACGCAGTGGTCAAGAGGTAGCAAGAAGGATTTCTGGCGCCGTTGCCGGGGAGATCTACGCCAAGTCAAGACAAACCAAGTAACCATCACAACTCTTATCCTTCGCATTACATTATTTGCCATTTGCCTCTCGTTTTCCTCTCCCCCACTTCAACCTTGCCGTTTTATTCACCCACTTTTCCTTTCGTCCTCTCTTTCCGTTCGCCTCTTTTTCCTTCCTGCCTTCTGTGTGCTCGTTCTTTTTGCAATCTCTTGCCATCATGTCTGAAACTGGGGAGGTTATCATTGGTAAGGATAGTAATATGGAAAACTTTGATGCTATTGATGATCCTCTTGAAAATCCCACTATTTTGCACACTAAAAAGTTTCGCATTGGTAGCGGTAATATTATTGGGAAGGGAATTATCCAAGATTTCTTTACTTGTGTCGGTGCTTTGCCTACCATGAGTGGATCTATTCTTCATAAAACTAGTAGCCTCGCAGATGCTATATCTTTGCTCATAGTTGAACTTGAAAGACAATTTTTACATATGCATCCTTCCATACAAAGGATTTTCCTAGAATTTTCTAATATTGAGCATTCTTCTGTTAAGCAAGCTGCTACCGTCTTTTTAGCTCATGAGTTCAGATTTATAATAAAAGAAGCCAATGAAATTTTTGCGCATTATAGGGTGGATGATGGCCGTCCTCCCATAGAAGCGATCATTTTCTATCAAGAAGACATTATGCGTTTACGATCGTTAGATCATGTTGCTTTTAATGAAAACCTTAGACGCTCTTGTTAATAGGATCTCTGAACTTAATGATAATTTTGCCATCCAGAACAATGGGCTAGGTTTTCCCCTTGAACAAAGGCTCATGACTTTTTGCCAAAAGAATGCTTATAATGATGAATTGATTGTGCAATATGAGGGGCCAAAGGAGGAACCAATACCTCCCGAGCTTGATCTTGGGGACTTTTATCCCATTAAATTTAGGCCTTTTGATTACTTTTGCTTGCCACAAAGAAAACTTGCTGCTGAACATAGGGAGTATGAGATGAGTTTCTGTGATTTACCTTATCATTATCATGGCAATACCTAGATCTATCTTCGCTTTTATGCCTAGCTAGGGGCATTAAACGATAGCGCTTGTTGGGAGGCAACCCAATTTTATTTCTATTCCTTGATTTTTGCTCCTGTTTAGTAATAAATAATTTATCTAGTCTCTGTTTTGGTTGTGTTTTTTGCATTTAATTAGTGTTTGTGCCAAGTAGAACCGTTGGGAAGACTTGGGGAAAGTCTTTTTGATCTTGCTGTAAAACACAAAAACTTTAGCGCTCACGAGAATTGCCGCCATTTTTATTTGGAAAGTGCTATTTACTTAATTATTTTTGCAGATGATTAATAGATAAATTCCTCACGTCCAGAAATTTATTTTAGAATTTTTGGGGTTCCAGAAGTTTGCGTTAGCTACAGATTACTACAGACTGTTCTGTTTTTGACATATTCTGTTTTTCGTGTGTTGTTTGCTTATTTTGATGAATCTATGGCTAGTAAAGGAGTTTATAAACCATAGAAAAGTTGGAATACAGTAGTTTTAACACCAATATAAATTAAGAATGAGTTCATTACAGTACCTTGAAGTGGTGTTTTGTTTTCTTTCGCTAACAGAGCTCACGAGATTTTCTATTTTGAGTTTTGTGTTGTGAAGTTTCCAAGTTTTGGGTTAAGTTTTGATAGATTATGGAACAAGGAACGGCAAGAGCCTAAGCATGGGGATGACCATGGCACCCCAAGGTAAAATTCAAGGACACCCAAAAGCCTAAGCTTGGGGATGCCCCGGAAGGCATCCCCTCTTTCGTCTTCGTCTATCGGTAACTTTACTTGGAGCTATATTTTTATTCACCACATGATATGTGTTTTGCTTGGAGCATCTTGTATGATTTGAGTCTTTGATTTTTAGTTTACCACAATCATCCTTGCTGTACACACCTTTTGAGAGAGGCTCACATGATTTGAAAATTATTAGAATACTCTATGTGCTTCACTTATATCTTTTGAGCTATATAGTTTTTGCTCTAGTGCTTCACTTATATATTTTAGAGCACGGCGGTGGTTTTATTTTATAGAAATAATTGATCTCTCATGCTTCACTTATATTATTTTGAGAGTCCTTTAGAACAACATGGAAATTTTCTTTTAGGAATAATATAAAAACTTTCATAGAAGTGCATTGAATACTATGAGAAGTTTGATATTTGATAATTGTTTTGAGATATGGAGATGGTGATATTAGAGTCATGCTAGTTGAGTAGTTGTGAATTTTAGGAATACATGTGTTGAATTTTGTGATTCCCGTAGCATGCATGTATGGTGAACCGTTATGTGACGAAGTCGGAGCATGATTTATTTATTGATTGTCTTCCTTATGAGTAGCGGTTGGGGACGAGCGATGGTCTTTTCCTACCAATCTATCCCCCTAGGAGCATGCACGTAATACTTTGTTTCGATAACTAATAGATTATTGCAATAAGTATGTGAGTTCTTTATGACTAATGTTGAGTCCATGGATTATACACACTCTCACCCTTCCACCATTGCTAGCCTCTCTAGTATCGCGCAACTTTCGCCGGTACCATAAACCCACCATATACCTTCCTCAAAACAGCCACCATACCTACTGTCGGTGTCAAAACCAGCGGATCTCGGGTATGGGGTCCCGAACTGTGCGTCTAAGACGGATGGTAACAAGAGGCGAGGGACACGATGTTTACCCAGGTTCGTGCCCTCTCGATGGAGGTAATACCCTACTTCCTGCTTGATTGATCTTGATGTAACGCCCTCAATGCGGCTATATCTCCTACGTGTTGAAGCACGACTTAGAGGCATAACCGCATTGAAAGCAATATCGCAAGTGAGGTAATCTTCACAACAACCCATATAAATAAATAAAGGGGAAAGGTACATAGTTGGCTTACACTCGCCACGTCACACAAATACATAAATAAGTCATTACATTCATCCAATTCACTCATGGTCCGACTACGGTACCAAAATAAAGATCAACCCCCAAATGCGACAAAAACCCCGATCGCACCAACTAGGCACCACTACTGATCATTTGGGAAAGACACATAGTAACGACGAGAGTCTTCATCGAACTCCCACTTGAGCTCGGTCATGTCATCTGGAACGGTATCATCGGTCCCTGCATCTGGTTTTGGAAGTAAACTGTGAGTCACGGGGACTCAACAATCTCGCACCCTCTCGATCAAGACTATTTAAGCTTATAGGTAAGGTAAGGTATGATGTGGAGTTGCAGCAAGCGACTAGCATATATGGTGGCTAACATATTCGCAAAAGAGAGCGAGAAGAGGAGGCAAAAGCACGGTCGAACAACTATGATCAAGAAGTGATCCTAGAACAACCTACGGCAAGCATTACTCCAACACCGTGTTCACTTCCTGGACTCCGCCGAGAAGAGACCATCACTGTTACACACGCGGTTGATGCATTTTAATTAAGTTAAGTTTCATGTTATCTACAACCGGACATTAACAAATTCCCATCTGCCCATAACCGCAGGCACGGCTTTCAAAAGTTCAAATCCCTGCAGGGGAGTCCCATCTTAGCCCATCACAAGCTCTCATGGTCAACGAAGGATATTCCTTCTCCCAAGACAATCCGATCAGACTCGGCATCCCGGTTACAAGACATCCTCGACAATGGTAAAACTAAACCAGCAACACCGCCTGAATGTGCCGACAAATCCCGATAGGAGTTGCACATATCTCGTTCTCAGGGCACACTCAGATGAGCCAGACGTCGGGTAGGCCAGCCCAGAGTTGCCCCTGGTAGCCCCGGACATCGTTTAGTT
>NC_041388.1:407736243-407738551 GCF_002162155.2 Triticum dicoccoides | reverse complement strand
AAGATGACCCTTGAGTCTGCGAAACCCAAGGGAAAAAGGCTAGGTGGCGAATGGTAAAACCAAAGTTGGGTATTGTTGGAAGAGTTTTATTCAAGGCGAACTATCAAGGGGTTCCCATTATAACCTAACCGTGTAAGGAACGCAAAATCCGGGAACATAACACCGATATGACGGAAACTAGGGCGGTAAGAGTGGAACAAAACACTAGGCATAAGGCCGAGCCTTCCACCCTTTACCAAGTATATAGGTGCATTCAGATAAACAAGATAATATTGTGATATCCCAACAATAAACAATGTTCCAACAAGGAACGATCTCCAAGCTTCACCTGCAACTAGCAACGCTATAAGAGAGGCTGAGCAAAGCGGTAACATATCCAAACAATGATTTGCTACGACATGGTGGGTTAGAGGCTGGTCATGGCAATATGGGAGGCATGATAAGCAAGTGGTAGGTATTGTAGCATAGGCATAGCAAAAGAGCGAGCATCTAGCAAGCAAAGATAGAAGTGATTTCAAGGGTATGGTCATCTTGCCTGCAAAGTACTCAGAGTTGCCTTGATCCTCGTAGGCGAACTCAACGGGCTCCTCGTTCACGAACTCGTCTCCCGGCTCTACCCAAACAAGAACAACAAGCAAAAGGAACACAATCAACCACGTGCAATGCTCAAACAACATGATGCAAACATGGTATGATATGCGGGATGCGGGATGTGATGCATATGCAAGATTTGGAAAGGAATGATTGAACCTGGCCTCAACTTGGAAATCCAAGAGTGCCACTGGGATTTCGGTTGAAATCGATATAAAGATCACCGGAATCGGATGCACGGTTTGGAAATGACAAGCAAAACAAATGACACCGGTCTGTGATAATCAGCAAGTAGCCATCTAAATGCATCAAGATAAATATGCTACGGCACTCAAACATGACAACAAAATACATGGCAGGGATCCGCTCATGATGCTTGACAAAAGATGAACACTGATCTATGGCTAATTCATCAATTAACAGGTTCAAACAAGCATGACAAAAGTGCAAATGATAACAGGTTTCAGACTTGGTGAAATTAACACAAGTCTGGAATTTATCATCAGCAAGCACACTTTAGAGCATGAAAACTACATGCTACAGGAACATAACATGGCAAAGAAAGGCATGAAATGAAGCTACTCTAAGCATATAACAAAAGTCCCTTAGTGACCTTGAGCCAAAAGGGATCAGAAAATACAATCGCAAGCATGTGAACATAGCAAAAACATAAACAGATTCAGACTTAGTGAAAAACTGGAGCATGCAAAACAGTTAACAAGTATGCATGTATACGAGCTCGATGCACTCACTACGAGGCATGGCACGAAAAAATAAGCATACACCCATCAAGAAGACATGGCATAGAAGCTAGACATGACAAGAACAACAACAAATCATGCACGGATCAATAGCAATATCCTCGGCAAAATCGCTAAACATGCCAACAATCTGCCAGGATCATTTTATAGCAAAAGTAGAGCTCGACTGACTCAAGCTAGGGTGCTCCATAAATGCAAACAAAGACATGGATGAATAGAACACCATAATATTAACAAAACATCCTTACTAATCATCCTCTAAAGAGGCACAGATCACTAGGAAACGACATGAACATATGGCATAACAACAAAATCAGGACAAGCACTTAGTGAAATTCTATGTCCCTGAAATTAGCATCCACGATTACGCTACTTTGCGTGCTTGTGCTAGTAACCACAAATATCACAAAAATATATGGCATACACCCCTGTAAAGATGGCATGGCATTCTACAAAAAACATGTAGAGCTGAGGATCATAGCATGCACACATTAATCATGGCAAAAATAACAAAAGTCCATTTGCTGAAACAGATCTGACATATTCCTCACATAGCACTCTTCCAACAGCATTTCGGGCATCAAGATGAGCTCAAATGAAAATGATGCAATGAGATGAAATGATGTACTCGTCGAGGGGAACATTTTGATAAGCTACACGCACGAATCGGAGCTACGGATGCAGAGTTATGGCATATGGAAGAATGCAAAAAAGAAACTAGGGTTTTGGGAGGAAAAAGTCAACCACGTCTGGATCTGGATATGGAGGTACTGTAGCTGTGCGTGGATCACGAGGTTCGTCGGAGAGTCGCCGGACTTGCCGTTCCGAGGATGAGGAAGGAGAGGGGCCGGGCGGCGCGGCGCCTGCGGAGGAAGACGGCGGCGAGGTCGATGCGGTGCGGAGCGGCCGGGCCAGGTCGAGGCGGCGGCGGAGCAGCGGGCGTCAGCGTCGAGGCG
>NC_041388.1:407721645-407735878 GCF_002162155.2 Triticum dicoccoides | reverse complement strand
GAGGCGCGGCGGCGATGGGCTCGGGGGGCCGCGCGCGGGCTCTCCCGGGCTGGCGGCGGTGAGATGCGACCGGGTCAGTGGGGGAGCGCCATGTGGCGGAGGCGGAGCAACCCGGACGTGTCCGTCGGCGGAAAAAGTGTCCGGCGGCGCGGGGAGCTAAATTTTTAGGGTTTCGCCCGGATTTGGAAAGTAGGGATCTATATATAGGGGTAGGAGGAGTTAGGAAGCTCCAAATGAGGTGCGGTTGTCGGCCATGCGATCGTGATCAAACGCTCTAGATGATGGAGGGTTTTTGGTGGGTTTTGGGGCCAAATTGGAGGGGTGTTGGGCTGCAACACGCACGAGGCCTTTTCGGTCCCTCGGCTAACCGTTGGAGTATCAAACGAAGTCCAAATGGTACGAAACTTGACAGGCGGTCTACCGGTAGTAAACCAAGGCCGCACGACAAGTCTCGGTCCAATCCGAAAACGTTTAATACCCACACACGAAAAGAGGTAGAAAGGACCACCGAAGAACATAGGAGCGCCGGAATGCAAAACGGACAATGGGGAAAATGCTCGGATGCATGAGACGAACACGTATGCAAATGCAATGCACATGATGACATGATATGAGAAGCATGACAAATATAAAACACACGGAGACAAAAACCCGACAACGAGGAAATAAAATAACTTAGTGCCGGAAACAACAAGAGTTGGAGTACAGATAAGGTAAATTACATCCGGGGTGTTACAACACTCCACCACTACGAAAGGATCTCGTCCCAAGATCTAGGACTGGAAAAAAACTCCGGGTACTCAGGACGGAGGTGATCCTCGCGTTCCCAGGTGGCTTCACGGTCGGAATGGTGTGACCACTTGACTTTGAGGAATTTGATTGACTTGTTGCGAGTCTTGCGCTCAGTTTCTTCAAGAATAGCAACTGGGTGCTCATGATAAGAAAGGTCTTCTTGGAGATCAATGTCTTCGAAGTTGACGGTGCGGTCAGGAGTCTTGAAGCACTTGCGGAGTTGAGACACGTGGAACACGTCGTGCACATTTACAAAGTTGGAGGGAAACTCAAGTTGATAGGCGAGATCTCCTCTCTTGCTGACGATCTTGAAAGGACCCACGTATCTAGGGGAAAGCTTCCCTTTGATATCGAAGCGACGAGTATCTTTCATTGGAGAGAAGCAGAGGTAAACATGGTCTCCGATCTCGAAAGCCAAATCACGATGCTTGCTATCATAGTAGCTCTTCTGGCGCGATTGCATGGCTTTGAGGTTATCACGAATGACTTTGCACATCTCTTCTGCCTCTGTGATCAAGTCATTTCCAAGGAGTTGACGTTCACCAGTCTCTGACCAGTTAAGAGGAGTACGACACTTCTTGCCATAGAGAATTTCAAATGGGGCCTTGCCCGAACTCGCTTGAAAGCTGTTGTTGTAGGAGAACTCGGCATATGGAAGGCAATCTTCCCACTTCATACCGAAAGAGATAACACAAGACCTGAGCATAACTTCAAGAATCTGATTGACACGCTCGACTTGGCCACTGGTTTGGGGATGAAAAGCTATGCTGAAATGGATGTTGGTGCCCATGGCCTTCTGAAAAAAGAATCCCAAAACTTGGAGGTGAATATGCTGCCACGATCTAAAGAGATCAACTGCGGAATGCCGTGCAGAGAGACAATCCGAGAGGTATATAGCTCTGCCAATTGAGCTGCTGTGATGGATTCTTTGATAGGAAGGAAATGAGCCACTTTAGTGAGTTTGTCGATGACAACGAATATAACATCATTGCCACGCTTGGACTTTGGAAATCCAGTCATGAAGTCCATCTCAATATGGTCAAACTTCCATTCTGGAATGGCAAGAGGTTGGAGGAGACCAGCTGGTCGTTGGTGTTCTGCCTTCACTCTTCTGCAGACATCACATTCATTCACGAACTGAGCAATCTCACGCTTCATTCGAGTCCACCAATACGACTGCTTGAGGTCATGGTACATCTTTGTACTTCCAGGGTGAATAGAGAGGAGTGAATTGTGAGCCTCGTTCATAATGACTTTACGAAGGTCACCTTTAGGCACATCAATGCGATCCTCGAAGAATAGAGTATCCTTGTATTCAAGGCGATATCACTTGTACTCGGGTTGACTCTTGGCAATCCCAATCTTCACCTTCTTCACCATAGCATCAAGAAGTTGAGCCTCGCGAATCTGATCTTCCAAAGTAGGAGAGATTTGGAGGTTGGCGAGAAAACCTTGAGGAACAACTTGCAGATTGAGTTTGCGGAAAGCTTCACAAAGCTCGGGTTGGTAAGGCTTGAGAATCAAACTGTTGCAGTAAGCCTTCCTGCTCAAAGCGTCAGCAGTTACATTGGCCTTGCCTGGAGTATATTCGATACTCGGATTATACTCTTGAATCATTTCGACCCAACGAGTCTGTCTGAGGTTGAGATTAGGCTGAGTGAAGATGTACTTGAGACTCTTGTGGTAAGTGAAGATTTCCACTTTTCTTCCCAATAAGAGATGTCTCCAAGTCAAAAGAGCATGAACAACTGCCGGCAACTTGAGGTCATGAGTGGGGTAGTTCTTTTCATTGGGCTTCAACTGCCGAGAAGTATAGGCCACAACTTTCTTCGCTTGCATCAACACTGCACCAAGACCTTGAAGAGAGGCATCACAGAAGACCTCGAACGGTTTGGATTCATCAGGAGGAGTCAGAACTGGAGCAGTGACTAATTTCTCTTTCAGGGTGTTGAAAGCGATGTCACATTCAGGAGACCAAACGTACTTGACGTGCTTCTAGAGAAGGTTGGAAAGCGGCTTCACGATCTTTGAGAAGTTCTCGACGAACCTTCAACAATAGCTTGCGAGACCAAGGAAACTGCGGAGTTGCTTCACGTTCTGAGGTGGTTCCCAATTCACAATTGCAGACACCTTCTCAGGATTCACCGCTATGCCCTTGGCAGACTTGATATGTCCAAGGTAGAGAACCTCATCGAGCCAAAACTCGCACTTTGAAAACTTGGCATAGAACTGATGTTCTCTTAGCTTATCCAGCACCAAACGCAAGTGCTTGGCATGATCTTCCTTGTTCTTGGAAAAGACCAAAATGTCATCGAGGTAGACCAAGACGAAGTCATTAGTGTAGGGGTTGAAGATGAAGTTCATCATGCGAGAGAAAGTCGGAGGAGCGTTGACGAGGCCAAAAGACATGACAGTGTATTCATATGAACCATAGCTTGTTCTGAATGCTGTCTTGGGGATATCTTGCTCACGAATGTGAATCTGGTGATAGCCCATACGGAGATCAAGCTTGGATAATACTTGAGCACCTTTGAGTTGTTCAAACAGCTCGTTGATGTTGGGAAGTGGATACTTGTTCTTTATAGTCTTCTTGTTCAATGGACGGTAGTCGACACAAAGTCGGTCCGTTCCATCCTTCTTCTTCACAAAAAGAACTCCACAACCCCTCGGAGAAGAACTAGGTCGGATGAGACCCATACGCTCTTGTTCATCGAGTTGCTTCTTCAGCTCCTTCAACTCTTTAGGTCCAAGCTTGTAAGGACGTTTGCAAACAGGTTCCGTGCCAGGCTCAATATCAATGACAAATTCAAGTTGTCGGTGTGGAGGCATTCCTGGTAGCTCTTCTGGAAAGACGTCTTGATATTCGCAAACGACTGGAATTTGCGAGATGGCCTCCATCTCATCCTTCTCATTGAGAGAAAACAGACGAATGGTATCATCCCTTGCGGCAAAGACAATTACATCCTCAGACGTATGAATCAATTGAATCTGCCTGGCAGCACAATCAAGCAGAGCCGTGTGCTTAGAAAGCCAATCCATTCCGAGAATAAGATCGATATCCGAGTTACCAAGGACCACTGGAGAGGATAGAAACTTATAGTCGCCCAACGTGATAGTAACATCCGGGGCCATAGCTCTTGCATTCATGAATTTACCCAGAGAAACAACTGATAACTGCCTAGGCAATTCTTGTAAAGGCAACTCATGCTTAGAAACAAATGGTCTCGAGATGAAACAATGCGATGCACCAGTGTCAAAAAGAACTTTTGCAGGAATATCGTTAACAGGAAGGTTACCCATGATGACATCTGACGAGTCCTCTGCCTGAGCTGCATTCATCAAGTTGACCTTAGCAGACTTGGGATCATGCTTGACCACTGCGGTACTTGCCGATCTCACAGGAGGAGGAGGAAGACGCCTCTGATTGAAGCATTTGTTGGCATAGTGATCGTTTAGTTTTTCTGCTATTGCTTTCTTCATGACTTATACATGTTCCTCAGACTATGAGATTATGCAACTCCCGAATACTGGAGGAGCACATTGTGTGCTATCAAACGTCACAACGTAATTGGGTGATTATAAAGATGATCTACAGGTGTCTCCAATGGTGTTTGTTGAGTTGGTATAGATCGAGATTAGGATTTGTCACTCCGTGTATCAGATAGGTATCTCTGGGCCCTCTCGGTAATGCACATCACTATGAGCCTTGCAAGCAATGTGAATAATGAGTTAGTCACGGGATGATGCATTACGGAATAAGTAAAGAGACTTGTCAGTGACGAGATTGAACTAGGTATGATGATACCGATGATCGAATCTCGGGCAAGTAACATACCGATGACAAAGGGAACAACGTATGTTGTTATGCGGTTTGACCGATAAAAATGTTCGTAGAATATGTAGGAACCAATATGAGCATCCAGGTTCCACTATTGGTTATTGACCGGATATATGTCTTGGTCTTGTCTACATAGTTTTCGAACCCGTAGGGTTCGCACGCTTAACGTTCGATGACAATTTGTATTATGGGTTTCGTGTTTTGATGAACCGAAGTTTGTTTGGAGTCCCGGATGAGATCTCAGACATGACGAAGAGTCTCAAAATGGTATAGACATAAAGATTCATATGTAGAAAGGTTACATTCGGATACTGAAATGGTTTGGGTCATTTCGGATAAGTTTCGGAGTACCGGGGGTTACCGGACCCCCCCCCCCCCCGGGAAGTTCATGGGCCTTCATGGGCCCTAATGGAAAGGAGAGGAGGGCCACAAGGGAGGCCGCCCCCCATGGCCAATCCGAATTGGACTAGGGAGGGGGCGGCGCCCCCTCTTTCCTTCTCCCCTCTTCCTCCTTCCCTCCTTCTCCCTCTCTTGGATGGAAGGGGATTCCAACTAGGATTGGGAATCCTAGTTGGACTCCCCATGGCGCGTGCCCCCTCTAGGCCGGCCTCCTCCTCCTCCCCTCTTTATACACGTGGGAGGGGGGCACCCCAAAGGACACAGAAGTTTCTCTTAGCCGTGTGTGGTGCCTCCCTCCACAGTTACACACCTCGGTCAGATCGTCGTAGTGCTTAGGTGAAGCCCTGCGCCGGTAACTTCATCATCACCGTCACCATGCCATCGTGCTGACAGAACTCTCCCTCGGCCTCAACTGGATCAAGAGCTCGAGGGACGTCATCAAGCTGAACGTGTGCTGAACGCGGAGGTGCCGTACGTTCGGTACTTAGATCGGTTGGACCGCGAAGACGTTTGACTACATCAACCGCGTTACTAAACGCTTCCGCTTTTGGTCTACAAGGATACGTAGACACGCTCTCCCGCTTGTTGCTATGCTTCTCCTAGATAGATCTTGCGTGATTGTAGGAATTTTTTTGAAAAACTACGTTCCCCAACATCCATGGCGGCGAAGGACGGCCGGGGAAGCCGCACCAGAGCGTGCGGTGGCGGCGCAATGGTGGCGGAGGATGATAGGGGCTGAGCTCGGGTCGTCCTCCTAGCCCGTGAATCTAGAGGTCGGGGGAGATGTTTTGCCGCACCCCGCAAAAAAAATTCGGGTCGGCCGCGAATGCGGTGTCTGATCGGGCAGGTTTTACCGCCCCGACCCGCATTTTGGCGGTTATTTTGCGGGTCGGGGCGGGATGCGGGGTCTGCTTGAGATGCTCTAATAGACAATCTCCTAGCAACGTAATCTTTCATCAAATATTTAAACATATATCGACCATTATATCAGTACGGATTGTTTCTGCTCGTTCATCGTTGCATTTTTACAAAAAGCCTCATTTGTTTTTAGGTAATTAACCTGACATCCACATTTAAGTGAAAAAACGAACCGTTTATAACTGTTTTATAGACAACCTCCCCTCTTTTCTGATAAATAAACCGCACTCCACCATTAAGTGACCGGGAACGAATCGCTCTTTGCGTTTTAGGAGAAAACCACATGTTGTTTCTACAATTAACTCGCAATCCATTTAGAACAAATAATACCTTTTTAAAATACCCATATCTTTTACACCCTAACCGCAATTTTGACATGTTATACATGAAATTTGATTAGAAAAACTATAAAATATGAGTGGTATTATTTTACATGCTATTTAGGGTGCAACCTTAATCAATAGTGCATGATCAATCCTTCTTTCGTTCTGACACCGACCCGGATTGCAATGTACACCTCATCAAAGCCAAATTGGAGACGAAAAAAACTTCGATAACCGTTGATGTATGCCTCGGCAAAATCTTTCATGAAAAAAGTAAATTTCTCATCTTATACCACGAGAGAGACGCCTCGGCAAGACCTATTGGGGTGTTAGTCATGGTTATTGGGTTAGGGCCATGCGGTATTTTCTTCTCCCGTTGCAATGCAGGGGCTCTTTTGCTAGTATACTCTTACGGGCAGAGCGCAGGTCGCCACGCGACCCTACGATTAAACTTTCTACAGCTTGGATCCCATCCCCGTCATCGTCTTCCTCCCCCTCCCCCATTGCACGTGTCTTGCTCTCCCGCATGGTCATCCCTCTCCCCCGTGGATGCCCCCGTCTTTGGAAAAGAAAAGGTAATGCTTTGATGGGGCGCCCTCCTGTTCTGTTCGCGAACTTCTTCAACTTCGTGAACTTTTTCAAATTCATGAACTTTTTTAAAAATCATGAACAATTTTAAATCCATGAACATGTTTTCAAATATATGTTTTTATAATTCTTGAATATTTTTCAAAAATGTTTTTACAATTCTGTGATTTTTTAAAAATTTCATGAACTTACTTATAAAAGACAATCAATTAACCTATCAATCGAACGAGCGAAGAGCGGACGACCGAGCGAGCCAGCAACTAGCGTTGGTAGGCCGGCCATGTGAGCGGGTCTGCGCATAAGATGCCGACTAGGAGCTCACTCAGTACCTTTTCACATGAGATCTCCTATTTGTTGATGTGTGTGACGAAGATTTGGCAATCACAAAAGATCAACGCGTCAATCGAGCACATTTAGCCTCGTGGCCAACCACATGATCCCGATTTTGGGACCTTCTAGACATCTCTGTATCGTCTTTTGATTGGTTTTGGAAAGGTTCTTTTCAAGTTTTTTGTTGTACTCCTTTTATCGGGTTTTTCTTTTGATCCTTCAAAAACAAAATCCAAAAAATTCAAAATTGTTCGGGATTTTGAAAAATGCTCGTGTATTTAAAAAACGATAATTTTTTTCAAGAAAAGTTTACTATTTAAAAATAATATTGTTCGTGCTTTTCTGGAAAATTAGAAGAAGATAAAAAAACAATGGAAATAGACAAAACAAAAAATCCGAACAAAAAAGTGGGAGTGCTTGCTACAGTAAAGTTCCTATATGGGCTGGCCTAGTTGGGGGCCGGCCTGTGATTGCTCGATATTTTGACGTTGCACATGTTCCGTGGATCCCACTAAAAAAAATGTTCCATGGGTTCCACTGAAAAAATACATGTTCCGTGGGTAACCAGCAGCCCATGTTAGGCTTCTCAAACACTTAGTGGACCCGCCCTGTTTGGTCGTTTTATTCAGTTTCGTGTGTGCTACTTTTGTAAAAAAAAAGGCTGTAGTTAGTTGTTTTTTCACACAGCCGTCTTAAGATAATTGGCCACAAAAGAAATTTGAAAAATATTACTGAATTTTAGAAGGGTTCCAAAATTTGAGAAATGTTTAAGGATTCTGAAAAATATTCCAAATTTAAAAAAAGTTAATTGTTTCAAAAAAAATGTTCATATATTAAAAAAGCCTTCCCAAATTTGAAAAAAAATGTGAATTTTAAAAGACAGAAAGAAGTAAAGTTTTTTTAAAAGGAGGCAAAAAATACATAAAAAATGGACCGAGGGGTTCCCAAAACGAGTTGGGGGAGGCATGGAATAGCCCGAGCATGGTTGGGGGGGGGACTCATTTGATCGCTACCCTCAACAAATGCATATACTACTATTTGTCCCTTTTCTTGGAAGAGGATTTGGAGCACTCGGGGGGCTCCAACACCCTATATAAGTATTAAAAGCAAAAAAAATCAGGAAAATTAAGAAAAAAGACCTAGAATTTTGGGGTATCAAACCTGGATGCCCAATCTACTCTCGTGTGAAGTTTCGTGAAAACAATACCAGAAAGCATATTCTCAATAAAAAATGACCAAAAATGCATATGTATTAACAAAACTGTTTGGATGGATCGTAGGTCGGACTGTATTGTCTTTGCCAGGGATGCATTTTGTGGTATTTTTTCACGAAACTTCATACGGGAGTAGATTTGCACCCAGGTTTGATATCCCCAAATTCCATGTTTTTTTAATTTCCCTGGTATATTTTTAAATTAATATTCGTATAGGGGGTGGAGCACCCAGGAGCTCATGTGTATTTTCCCCTTTTCTGCCAGCTTTTTGTTCTTGGCGATTTTCTTGTATACAGGAATACAAATCTGGTAACTCGATCAGGTCAGCAGAAGTGGCTCACTCTGCCGTAGGAGTGGGTCAAAACAAATTTTGACCTTGTGTTTGCAAGGTACGGTAATAGGGGTATCGTGGTTGCTGTTTGTGGAATGGACTTGGTGAAATTTTATGGGCATTGACTAGAGTTTTTTTAAAGACTAGCTGATCCTGCTGCACTTGAAACTTTTGTGTGTGGCGAGGCACTTAATATTGTGGACGACTTGGTCGAATGGAGAATCTATATTGCTTAAGATTGTGAAGAAATCATCCAAGGAATTCGGGATGGCTCGACAACACTATATAGTGCAATCACAAGGGAGGTCCAACAAAGAAGTTTCAATTTTAGGAAAACTACCTTCATTCATGAATTCGGAGAATCTATTTGAAGTCGATGCTTAAGCTAGGACCACGTTCGACCTATCGATTGGGCGCTATACTTGGCTTTTATAGCCCTAGAACATTGCTTGTATTCCTTGTTCTATCACATTTGAATAAAGCATGCAAGTTTAATGAGAATTATTCCAAGGATTTTAAAAAATAAAACTAAAAATTAAAGTGAGAGTATTCATGAAATTTTAAAACCGGTTCACAATTGTTTGAGGAAATGTTCATGAATTTTAAAGTTAAGGTATTTTATAAAGGCTTTTGAATTTTATACATGTTCGTGATTCTGAAAATAAAAATAATAAAGAATGGGAAAACCAAATGAAGACTGAAACTGGAAAATGAAAGTAAAAAATAAAAAAAGGCTAGGATACCCTGAGAAAAACAGAAGAAAACCACCCCTATTGTCCCAAATGTAGAAACCACTCCGATTGATCCACATGTAGAAACCGCTAGGAAATGGTTATTTGTTGCGCCGATGGTGTTTTAATTTTGGGCCTTCCCATGTAGCTCGTGGGGGTATGCGATTGTACCAATTGCATGTTATCCTTCGCTCTAAGTAAGAGATAGGAAATTCATGCTTTGGGCGCAAAATGCCATTGGAGGGTGACCTCCATGGAGGTGGTTATCTTGACAAACTCAAAAATCATATTTTAAAGTTTTAGAAATTCTGAGAAAATCATACATGTCCATATGGATGTATACTACATGTGTGCAATTTTTGAAGATGATATATATATTATGGTGAGAGCTACACAAAAAAGACAAAACCACGATTTGAAATGGATGAACAGTATAAACACTGTTCACTACTAAAAAAGGAGGATTTTCTCTTTTTTGGTGTAGCTCTCTCCCTAATGTATTTCATCGTAAGAATTTATACACATGCAGAATACATTCATATGAAAGTGTAGAATTTTTTCAGAATTTTTGAAACTCCAAAATGTTTTTTTTTTGACCCATGAAACTCCAAAATGTGATTATCGATTTTTTTAAAAAATAACCACCTCCATGGAGGTTGCCGGCCAAAAGCCCGCACTTAGAATTACACCCACATAGATTCCCTTTTGTGTACAAAATTAGGATTAATTAGGATCTCTTTCTGCTTGGTCTCTTGAGTTAGTTCCTGCACTAAAGAGACATGTTGTCAGTTGGTTTAAGAAATGGAGACTAAACTGAGGATACGATACACCTACGTGACTACGTGACTACGTGAGTGTCCTTGCAAACAGAACAATAGTGCCTTTTCTTGTTGAGAGCGCCTACAACTTGGTTGCTTGATGTGTTCAGTGACTAGTCGATTTCGTATTCCTCACGCTTTCGCGCTAGCCCAAAATGGACTAGCCGCTCGCCACTGACCATCCCTCTGGGTCCCGACTTCCTCTTGCGTCGGCGGCAAACTATATGGACACTGTTCAAGAGTGCGGACGTATGGAGACCAAGCTCGTACTTAAAACATTCAATTTCTTTTCAAAAGTTTCAATTAAAATGATTTTTTGCTGAAAACTTATATGTGTTCGGTACGAACAAGTGAAATTTTGGGAGGTCCTATTTGGCGCTTTCAGCACCGCTTTTTTTGTTTTTTTTCAATAGTGTCAATTAAATTGATTTTTTTCCTGAAAACTTATATGTGTTCGGTACAAACAAGTGAAATTTTGGGAGGTCCTATTTGCCGCTTTCAGCGCCGCTTGGGGCTCCTGGCAGGCCGGCCCAGCAATCTCCTTAAAAAACAGACACAAACATATGTACTATATATATTCAGCATCAAATATGGGGGAAGTGGGAATCAAACCCACATGCCAACGTCGTCAGCCAACGGCTCAGAGCGATAACCGCTGGACCAAGACGACAGAGCTGTCTACAATGCGAAAACAGTGCGATTTAATACTACTTTTCGGACAACACTAGCATATGTACAATATCCATATAAATCTTTAAGAAAGAAGATTTGCAATAAAAAAGTTGTCCAGCATGGAAAAATAGTTCAAAAGTTCGAAAAAGTTCATGGAGTTTGAAAAAAATGTTCATCAATTTTGAAAAAAAAGGTTGTCAAATTTTGAGAAAAGTTCAGGAATTTGAAGAAAAGTTCATCGCTTCTCAAAAGTATCTCAAATTTGGAAAAATCACCGACTTTTAAAAAAAGATCATCAATTTTGAAAAAAATCACAATTTTGAGGCCGAGAAATCAAATCGTGGATTCAAAACCTTCACGGATTTCTGCAATTCTTTTTTTAAAAAAAGTTCATCAATTTTTTAATAAAATCATCAACTTTGAAAATTTTCATTGTACTTTAACAAATTTCATCAAATTTGAAAACAAATCATCAAATTTAGCAAAAACATTGATTTTTTAAAATTTCATAAAATTCAAAGAAAGTTCACCAGGTTTAAAAAATATCAATTTGGAAAATTTGCGGATGTTTAAAAATAGTAATTGAATTAGAAAAACTCCGTGCATTTTGAAAAGAAGAAAAAAATAAAAAAAGAAAAAGAAAAGAAAAAAAAGAAAAAATATTAAAGGAAAGACAGAAGAAAACAGAAAAAAGGATAAAAACAGACACAAGAAGTGTGTTGTCTCGGGTGGTTACTGAAGTTTGGACTGAAAAGGGGAAGTCACCGGGTCGAAACACCCCTCGCCTGACTTTACTGAAGTTTAGGAAATGCCAGAAATTTTGTTTGAAAATATTGTGATTTGTAGGCTGCACAGAAAAAACAAAATTCCGACCCAAAAACAAAAAAAATCTGTCCATTTAAAAATACATATTTGCCTATTTTTTGTGCGCCACGTATAAAAGTATAATGCTGTAAATTTTTGCACATTTGTTGTATAATTTGTTCATATAAAAGATTGTTTTTCTTTTGTGTTGCGCAAAATGCTGGAGCTTGGTTTCCAATTACATTTTCCGCGCCGTCAAGCTCCTTCCTATCATACAATGGCTACAACACAGCGAGTAGCGTTTTTTTTTCACGAATACGCTTGGAAACGTATCATTGCATTGATAGGGGAGTGAACATACAGGTTGGCATCACGGTTGCGTACATAGAATGGCGCTACCGCGATGCAGGTGAGCATGAGGCTGCCCAGGAAAGAATGCCATGATTGTGGGGCAGCCCAGGAAAGAATGCCATGCCATGGAGTAGCGTTTTCCCGCAAACAAAAAATCTTCTCTGTCTCCAACCAGGTCGGGGCTAACCCTTGCCAGCCATGGCCGCTTCGTATTCAACTTGAGGCTGTGCTCTATGTGAATGGACTAACGCGAGTACAAATAAATCAGGCAAATGAGAAAAAGCCAACACGTTTCTTGTTTATAAATTTTCTATACTACTAGCCTATGTGAATGGACTAACGCGAGTACAAATAAATCCGGCAAATGAGAAAAAGCCAACACGTTTCTTGTTTGTAAATTTTCTATACTACTAGCTGATAGCGAACATCCATTTTTGAATCTGAGCTCATCTCATCTCGGTGAACACTTAAATAAAAAGTTAGTACAAAATAAATAAAAATAATATATATTCTTTTGCATGGAAGATATTTGAGTGTATGAGCTCCATGCCAATTTCAGTTCGTTCGGACATCTGAGAATTCTAAACAAATAAAAATTTATCCGGACAATTCATGAAACTTTTTTACAGCTCCAATTCTGTTTTCTTTTCTAAGACCTACTCACATGTCCAAACAAGCTGAAAATTGACGTGGAGCTTATGCATTCAAACTTCTTCCTCACCAAAAAATTCAAAATTTTGATATTTTTTTGTAGTATTTTTTATTTTCCTGTTCACGGGCAGGGGCACATGAGCTCGGGAGCCATATAGCCGTTGTCTAGATGAAACACACATTATTGTGAGAATGTTTTGCAATATATTTTCAACGGAATTTGGTTGTAAGGAACGAGAATATTTAAAGTAATAATATGAGAACTGCAATTGAAAATGCATAAAAATAAGATAATTGTAAAATAATTATTAAATATCAATAGAGTGGTTGCAAGTTTTTTTGACACAGCATACTTGTTGTCACGCACATACACACATGCACATCCTACCCGAGCATCTCTGAGATACCGGGCCGGCATAGTATTTTAAGATTAACTATACCAGTGTCAAGTTTAGAGCATCTCCAGCCGTTTGGCCTCCAGCGCACCTGGCGAATGCCTTTTGGCCTTTGCGCCGACGGTGTTTTCACCCTGGGGGTGATCGAGTTTCCAGCCGCGCCCCCCAGGTTTCGGCCCCCACATGCCGAAAAAATTCAAATTTTTCTCTCCCACTGCAAAAAAACGCCACAGGTTCGGCGATCATCATGACACAAGTGCCACAAGTCGGCGACCATCATGCCACAGGTCGGCGATCAAAACATACCCAAAAGTTCGGCGATCAAAAGGAAGGAATCACACACATCGAACGCATCAGACATCAGGCTCCTTTGCCCTGGGACTGGCCGGGGTGGACGTCAGCATCTGCGTGGGCGTGGCTTCAATGCTCGGGCTCGACGTTGGCGTGGCTTTATTGCTCAGGCTGGGCGTCGGCGTCGTCATGGGCGTAGGGGCGTTGGTCGCCGCCGGTCCGGGCATCTGGTTCAAGATGTGGCCGCGCTCCGCCAGGTACCACGCCTTCACCTGCTCATCCATCGTCGACATATCTGCCGCCATCAAGAACGCTAGGTCGGTGTTCCTCTTCTTCGCGGCGACGTTAGTCCTGAGAAGGTCGAGCTTGACATCCTGCTTCGTCATCAACGCAGACAACCTCGAGTCGGATTTTCCCTCTTGGCGACGCTGTTCTTGGCGTCGGCGATGCACTACTCGATCGATGATTGCAGCCGTTCGGCGGCCGGTGCCGCGTCCCTCGCCGCATTGGCCCTTTTGTTGCCATCAGGGCGCCCTTCTGCCGCCGCCGGGCAGGCGCGTCCGGCTTGTAGGTCTCCTTTGCCTTGGCCAGAGCGAGCTGACACTCCCTCCACTTCTCGCACGACTCGATCCTCGAGAACACGTGAAGAAACTTGAACTCTTGATCGCTGTTGTCCTGGCGAAACATGTTGAACATCCGAACCATCTGCACAGCCGAAGAACAAGTGTCGACCAAGAACACGGCGGTTAACGTTGGCCTTCCACTTGGCGTTTGACATGCCGGGGGG
>NC_041388.1:407655847-407721403 GCF_002162155.2 Triticum dicoccoides | reverse complement strand
CGGCGCCCTCGGCTTCCTCTGCTTTGGCTAGACGGCGCCATCGGTGGCTAGGCGAGGGGCCGCATATTTCTTCGACGACATGGCGGGCGGATCCGAGGAAGAATGGAGGAAGCGGCGGGGGAGAAGGGGGGCAAGGGGAAAATGGAAGGAAAGGGGGAAGAAAACGGTGGGAAATTGGCCGGTGTTGCCGACAGCGCGGGCCCATGCGCCTTTTCGCTTCTACCAGCGCCACCGGACGCCTCCGACGCGCTGGGTTCGACTTGGGTTCGCCAGTTGTTATTTCGGCCCAAACCGATGATAAACAACGATCTGCAGGCGTAACTGGGTCGATTTTTAACCGCCAGCGTTAAAAAAGGCGCCTGAGGAGCCTGTTGGGGGACAAGTGAAGAGCCATTGCCAATTTCCTCTCTTAGGACTTGTACACTGATGGCTGGTTCATAGCAGAAGGCCTTGTTGCATGCTGAAGTGGATATATTTTAATGCATGGTTGCACACGCGTCTTTTCTTACCTGCTGAGGCGGCATTAATACAGAAGATTACTTGGGCACGACAACAAAACCGGGCATGTGCAGGGAGCAATTTCCTTGCCAATTCCAGAGCAGTGCACTGACCAAGTGTGTGCACGCCCTCGAAACCGGAAGGAGATAAGCAGAGCGCGGCCGTACGTTTTGTCCATAAGAAAGTGGCGCCGCTGTAGCAAATTTCAGCGTGCATGCTAATCATTATGGAGCCGCCAGCGAGCTGTAATGTAAACAAACAAGTCGCCAGTGAACGGTCATCCATCACATTATTATTGCTCCGCCCACGAGCAACATATCGAGTGCCGCCAACAGTAACCTGTCAATTAGTGTCTGCTTTCTATTTTATTGTACTCCTCGGAAGATCTCTCCGCGCGCGGTCTTCAGACCAAATTCCCAGAAGAAGGGGATCATGTGCGAGAGTGCTGCCTTTGTTTCAGTGCTGATCGCGGCCAAGCGAGCGCTTAGAGCATCTCCAACGGCCGCGCGAAACGATGCGTGCACGGGACGTTTTGTCATGCTCCAGCGGCGGCGGGAAAATCAGGCATGCAGAAAGCGCTTGCGCGCGCGCGAAAAGGCGCTAGCTCACGCATCATCTTTTGCGCGCCGCTTCCGGCGCGCATATAAAGTGCGGCGCGCGTCACGCGCCTCTCCACGTCTTCTCTTCTCTTCTTTCTCTTTCTCTGCCACGCGCCGCTCCAGCGTCCCGCCACTGACGCGCCTCCGCCACCCCGGCGCCCCGCCACCGCCGCGCCGCCATGCCGCCGCGCCGCCGAAGAGTGTCCAGCTACCGCGGCATCCGCCTGTGCCTCAATGGCGGCTACTACGCGGAGATACGCTCCGGCGATCTCCGGCTCGGCCTCGGCACATACGGGACGACGCGCGAGGCCGGCCGCGCGTACAACGCGGCGGCGTGGCGCCTAGGCCGGCCGCGCGGCCAGATGAACTTTCAGGATGTCTACACGCTCCAGCAAGCGCTCGACCGTGCGCCGCCGCCGCGTCTGAACACGGCACAAGACCGTGCGGAGCACGCCGAGCGGCAGCGCCGCCTCCTCGTCGCCCAGGAGGACGAGCAGGTCATGGCGGAGTGGCGGCGCCGCCACCCGGGGGACGTCGCCTACGAGCAGTCCTACTGGGCAAGGCATCGCGAGGAGGACACGCGAAGGCGCCGCGAGGTGCGGTTGGACAGGCGTCGACGCAAGGCGTTGGCGAACGCGCAGTTCGATCTCGTTGAAGCAGGTGGGCAGTCGTTCTTCACACCGGATGATGATCGGTGGTTGGACATCTGGCTGGATACCTCGGACGACACCGCCGAGAAGGATGACGATAGTGATGATAGCGACTTAGACTAGTTTTTTTATGCAATCTATCTCGTGCTTTATCGTTTGTCGTTTTTAATTATTATGCAATCTATGTTTCCGATGTAAAATACCTTTGTATCGTTAAAATTTATGTAATCTATCTATTTTCCAATAGCCTAGAATGAGCGCGCGCTGCTTTTTTGCGCGCTGCTGGAGCGGCGCGCGCGCGCTGCATTTTAGCGCGGCTGCTGGAACGGGCGCAACGCGCCGCGCCAAACCAGCCGATGCGCACGCAACATATGTGTTTTTTGCGCGCGACTCGACCGACGCCTGTTGGAGATGCTCTTACCTCGTCAAAGTGTATAACAACATTAGTTTATCAGTAGTGCAATGTTTTAAAAGGTTTTATATTTTTTTACAAAGGTATTCCCTTCGTCTCATAATATGAAAGTGTTTTTGACACTACACAGTGTTTAAAACACTCTTGTATTAGGCTGGTCATAGTGAGGGGTAACTTAGACTAGTGTCATGCATATGACACTAGTCTAAGTTACTACTCCCTCTGATCCTTTTTAGTTCGCATATAAGATTTGACTGAAGTCAAGTCTTGTAAAGTTTGATCAACTTTATAGAAAAAAGTACCAACATTCATAATCTGAAATTAATATCAATAGATGTGTCACGACTTAAAGTTTACTTCAGCATGACAGATGTTGATATTTTTTCATATAATTACGGTCAAACTTTGTGAAGTTTGACTTCAGAGAATTCTAATATGCAGAGTAAAAAGGACCGGAGGTAGTACATTCATAATGCAAAGTAACATAATAATAGTATCATAGATGTCTTCATTTATTAGCTCGTAGAATCATCTTGTCTTGAAAAACGCTATGTTACAGTAACATATTAGAGCAAGTATAATAGTACCCAGTCAGCAGGCTATAAGAACTTCCACGTCATCGAAATCATAGCTGGAAGAGAGAGAGAAAAGAGAAAAGAAGCAAGCGGGCCCTTCAGTTATCGCCGGCTACAGCGCTGGAAACAAGAAATCCAACCCACATGCAGCCTGCATGCAGCCGGGTGAGCTAGCGCTTCATTCATTCCCGCCAATCAGCATGCGTCTCCTTCCCTCCTTTCACATGCACACATTAAGTATTGATAGCTAGTTTACAGTCAATCTAATATACTAGCAGGCTATTACGAAGGCTACAAGGGACATGGCGTACATATATAGCCGGCAGCAAGCTTTCTTATTAACCATGCTCTTATGTTATCATCTCTCGTTAATTACTTGCCACATAAGTAGAATTTTGCGCTATGTTACTAGCTAAGTTACTTCAGCTTTAAGAGAGAGGAAGTACTCTCTCTGTAAAAAAATATAAAAACATTTTGATTACTACTTTAATGATCTATAAATATTTTTATATTTCTTTACAAAGGGAGTAGTACAACAATGAGCTTTGCTAGAGTTACGGGGTGATATTTACTGATTATAGTTACGGGCTGGTGGCGGCCTTATCTTATTGGATCACGTTGGGGCCCCAACCAGAAATCAGGGAGGAAGAGTTTAGCGTGGGCAGGACAGGTATGTCCGTACAGACGAGTCCGTAGCTGATAGTCCGTAAGTGTAGGATTTTTGGTACAACAATAGAAGCAGCGGCAGCAGAACGCGGGCCGGTAATTATTTACTCGTGCACGAACAGGGAGCGTAGCAGATTTCGGTGCCCCACAGATGCGCACGCTTCTCGATGCATGGCATAAAGACATCCCGCCTTGTCTCCATTCGTTCCTCCCCATCATTGCTAGCCTTCCCTACAGTTGATCCACGTAGCACTGTATTATACTACTCCTACGCTCATAAACCTTTTCAAAAAAATATATATACCACCATGATTTTTTTCAGAAATTTCGTGTAATACCGGTCGGCGCACCACTGTTTGCTGCTGCTGGCTCTGGACGGTGAGGGTGACATGTCAATGGGAGCGCGCATGTGTTTCCTCCCGGGGGATTCATGATTAGTCGATCGCATGCTCAGATTCGCGGGCGCCGCACACTTGTCACAGGTCACAAGCCTATCAGCTGTCAACAAGTCACGGATGCGCCCCTGGAAAGCTCCCGCCCGTGCCTCCCTTCCAGCAACGGACAAAATTACTGTTCTGACCCTTAAGGCAAACTAAATCTCGATTTGACCTCGTTCCGAAAAAATTTCGTTTCTGACCTTTTTCGGTGACGCCAAGGTCCCTGGCGTCTGGGTTACGAAGCAGACGCCGGGGTCCCTGGCGTCTGGCCCCTGGCCCGCACGCCCGCCTGCCCGTTGACCTGCTGACGTGGCAAAGAGGCCAGACGTGGCGTCTGGCCCCGGTAAGTGGATAACCCCACCGGGAGAGTGTGTGGGTCCCACCCCACACACTTTCCCCAATCCAGCCCGAGCTTGAAGAAGAGCTGCTGCCTCCCCACTCTCTCTCACCCCTCAAGCTCCCCCCTCAAATCCTCTCCAAAAGGTACATCCCTTAGGTGGATCTTTCCATCACTTTGTTGCTCTTGTTAATCTCTCCCAAATCATCCAATTATTTTTTGTTAAGTCTTGTCCTTTTGGTTGCATTTTATACATGTTGGTGGAACCCTAGTTCATGTTTTCTCCCCCTTATGTTAGTGTGAATGGCTTGGTTAACTTTGATAATATAGTGCTATGCATGGTGTGTAGTAGGAATATATGTTTGTTGAGTAGAAAGATTGGGGGTTAGGGTTAGTTAGTGATTAGGGTTAACTTTGCTTAGTGTGTTAATTAGTGATTAGTGATACTTTTGTGGACATCGCCAATAATTTAGTGTTGATATGATTTGGATATAATAAGATGTATTTGGATAAACACCAATTCTCATTGAGGTCTTAAATGCATTCATGTAATTTTTAGATGGAGAGACTTTTTAATGTTCATTACATTGACAAGGAGGCATTCTTGAGTAACAATGCCGACACGGGTGAGGAACCATTGGTTTTTGATAGAAGCCCTAGCTATGAGGATGTTGTTGCAAAAGTGAGACAAGTCTTGAAGTGGATGGACACCAATGTTGATGTTAAGTTAATAGGAAGGTATGATGTTGGAGTTGGAGCCAAATCTCGCTTGAAAAGTATGCCTATCACCTCGGATTTGCATTGGGATGTATACAAGGAAAAAGTATCCCAATCGGAAGACAAGTCACTTGAATTGTTTGCCACCACTGAATCTCCTCGGTTTACCTTTGATTTGAACCGGCATGTCTCTTCCCCAATGGATGACATGAGCGAGAGGACAATGGTGCCACTTGTTGAGCATAGGGTTGTGGTTGATGCCCCCAATGTTTATCCCCCACCATGTCCCCGTGTACCAACTATCAAAGCAAATGAGGTTGAGTTGTATGCCCCCAATGCTTCTAGCCAACCACCAACTAGCCAAGCAAATGAGGTTGAGTTGTATGCCCCCAATGCTTCTAGCCAACCACCAACTAGCCAAGCAAATGAAGTTGAGGTGATTGCTACTGACGGAGTAATTCAAGAGGATGAAGATGCTTATGATGACGACGAAGAGCAAGAGGAAGGGTTTCATGGCAATGATGTTGGTGACTTGGATGTGTACATAGCGCAAAAGGACATGGATCGTGACTTGCCTTTTAGGCGTCAATATGCGTATGACTCGGATGACGAGGGTCCAGTTGAACAGTTGGACGAGGATGGATTCACAAAGGAGGAGAACCAAATCCACTTTGAGCTGACGGGCTTACAAAAAAGAACTCACTTATTTAAAGATCTCGGCCTTGCCCATAAAGCTGTTGTTGATGGTGGAATGAGAATGACGGCGATTGAGCCAACACCATGCCCGGATCCAGGAGAACCAAGGGTGGAGAATGAGGACGAGAATGCTTATTTGAAGAAAGGATTGAAGTTTCTGAGCTTGCCTATGCTGAAGTTTTGGTTGGCTGACTATGCCATTCGAAACCATAGGCCAATTTATGTTGAGCACTCCGACATGAAATTGCGTTACACCGTGGTGTGTGAGCAAAAGGAATGCACATGGAAGGTTCGTGCAAGAAAGCTTAAAGAAACCGAAGAATGGGTGTTAACAAGTTGTGATACCACTCATAGATGCAAACCGCCATCCAAATGACTTAGAAAGACACACCGTCAACTCACATCTGAGTATCTTGGATACAAATGGATGAAAGACATAGCCTTTGATCCCACTGTGAAAGTGAGGTTTCTCATGCGGACGGTGAAAAAACAATTTGGTTATGAAGTCAAGTATGGGAAGGCATGGAAGGCAAAGGCAAATGCTATTAGGATGTTGTACGGTGGTTATGAAGAAGCATACAACCAACTCCCAAGGTTGTTGGCCGCCATTGCACATAGGAACCTGGGCATGTTTCATGTGGTCGAGGATCACGAGGGAGTGTTCCACCGTGCCTTCTGGAGTTATGGACAATGTGTGGAGGCGTTTCAGCATTGTCGTCCGGTCTTGTCTATAGATGGCACGTTCTTGACCGGTAGATATAAGGGCACACTAATGGTAGCAATGGCGCACTCATCAAACGACAACGTGTTGCCATGTGCATTTGCTTTGGTGCCTTCCGAGCACCAAGACAACTGGGAGTGGTTCATGGGTCATGTTAGGCACAACGTGATTGGGGCTAGGGAGGTATGCATCATATCGGACCGACATCATGGCATACTCAAGGCAATGGACATTGTTATTCCAGGATTTCCAAAGCTTCACCACAGATGGTGCATGAGGCATTTCGTGGCCAACTTTTACCGGGCATGTAAGAGCAAGGAGCTCAGCAAAGACCTTACCCATGTATGTGTGGCCTTCACCACCCAAGGTTTCGATGCTCGGTACAACAAACTCTTTGCAGCGGTGAACGAAGGGGGAAAATACTTCTTAACTAGGAATTTAAGTGAGAAGCACAAGTGGGCACGCGCTCATGACGATGGTGGTTGGCGATATGGCGACATGACGAGCAATCTCGTAGAATGTTTCAACAATGTGTTGAAGGGTGCTCGTGCTTTGCCGGTGACTGCAATAGTGGAGTACACCTTCTTCAAGCTTAATGAGTACTTTCAGAGGCATTCTGAAGAGACTGCAAAATGGATAGGTGAAAAAAAGGATTATCCGGAAAAGGTTGATGAATGGTTGCAGTTACAAGCAAGCAAGTCTTCACGACAACAAGTTATCGTATTCGATAGACTTGAAATGATCTATCAAATTGATGAGCCAGGTGGCACAACACGAGATGGTAGACAATATGGTGGTGCTGCATTTGAGGTGAAACTGAAGACTCGGTGGTGCCAGTGCGAGAGGCCTAGTAAGTATCATTGGCCATGCTCGCATTTGATAACGGCGGCGAAGGCGAGAAACATACATGTTAATGATGGAAAAACCGTGAGGATGCAAGAGTTCCATGTGGAAGCTACTAGGTTGACATGGGCGCCAAGATTTCACCCTTTCTTGGACCAATCACAGTGGCCTGAGTACCATGGCCCTCATATTAGGCCAGACCCTCTTCTGAAGGTGGAGACAAAGGGTAGAAGGAGAACTAAGAGGTTCAGGGGTGATATGGATGACCTGGCTGGATACACTGGCATGAAACAATTTGGTAGCGGTCATTTCATGGAGGCTCCTGACATTATCAACTGTGGGGTGTGCGGTGAAGGGGGACACAATGAGCGGACATGCAAAAAAAAGAAAACCAAAAAAAGAAAAACAAGTCATGGAGGCGGCACCGATGGTGAAAGAGGTGGAAGAGGTGACGGTGGTGGTGGTCGAGGAAGAACGAGCGTCAGAGGTGGTAGTGGTGGTCGTAGAGGGAGCACAAGTGCTAGAGGTGCTAGTGTTCGTAGAGGGAGCACAAGTGCTAGAGGTGGTGGTCGAGCTAGCACAAGTGCTAGAGGTGGTGGTCGAGCAGCCACAAGTGCTAGAGGTGGTCGTGGTCGAAGAGGAAGCACAAGTGCTAGAGGTGGTCGTAGAGGAATGGTTGATAATGGATCGGCCTTCGGTTATTTGTTTAATCCAGATGGTTGATCTAATAATAATGGTATATTATTTGTTCATACAATTCCTAGCATTTATGCATTTGCTCTCTTAATGTCTTGTGCTAACAATTGTTCTTTTTGTAGGCATGGCTTCATCCGGTTCCAGGACGAGGCCACCGTGCGCGGACCAAGAGGACATGCCGAAGACGTGGTTGGAGGCCAGTTTGGACAAGAAGAAGGAGAAGGATGTGCCCACACCACCATGTTGGTGTGGTGATGTTTGCAAGCTGAAGGTGTCCACTGACCGCAACAAGTCATGGACAGAAGGTAGAAGGTTTTTCGTGTGTCCCAACTATGCACATGATCGTCGAAGGCCAACTAACGCATATGACATACCACCGGTATGTTAGGTGTACATATAAAAAACATCAACAAGTTGTCACTCATATGTCTAACAAAATCATGGTTTATATGTAGTCCCCTCCTCCACTTTGCAAGTACTTCACTTGGATAGATCACGAGGTACCAAAAGATATCCAAGAGGACCAACGTGCAGATTGGTTACGGTGGCAGCGCCTATTCGAGGAGTCCTATGCACGGGGATTGGAGCGGGAGCGTCGTGAGAAGGAGGCTCGTGAGCGCAAGAAGCGTGAGCAAGAGAGGGCACGCAAAGAGAAGGCGGCTCGTCAAGAAGAGAGGGCAAGCAAACTTGCAAGGGCTCGCGATGCACGAGAGGAGGACGAGGCACGTGACAAGAAGGGAAAGTGGCCCCGGACTACTCAGTAGACAAATGGAAAGGCACCGGCGTCGATGATGAACTGTCGAGACTTTGTTTAATGTACGAACTTATTATTCGAGACCTTGTGTGGTCATGTACTATTTCTGTCATTCGAGACTATTTGAGATTATGTGCAAACTATGTTCGTCATTCGAGACTAGTTGTTATGCTTTGTTCATATTTTTGGTTGAGAGTAGCATGCTTTGTTCATATTTAACAGTGTTTGCTAGTTGTTGCTAAGCAAAAACTTTAACAAGCTGTGTGCAAAAACACCAGGCCCACACCCAGACGCCAGGGTGCATGGCGTCTGCCTCCCAGATCCAGACGCCAGGGTCCCTGGCGTCTGGCTTGCTTTGCTCACGCAGGTGACCAGACAGGCCGTCTGGTGTGTCTGATGGACACCCAGACGCCAAGGTCCCTGGCGTCTGCCTCCCAGATCCAGACGCCAGGAACCCTGGCGTCTGGCGTGCTTTGCTCACGCAGGTGACCAGACAGGCCGTCTGGTGTGTCTGATGGACACCCAGACGCCAAGGTCCCTGGCGTCTGCCTCCCAGATCCAGACGCCAGGAACCCTGGCGTCTGGCTTGCTTTGCTCACGCAGGTGACCAGACAGGCCGTCTGGTGTGTCTGATGGACACCCAGACGCCAAGGTCCCTGGCGTCTGCCTCCCAGATCCAAACGCCAGGAACCCTGGCGTCTGGCGTGCTTTGCTCACGCAGGTGACCAGACAGGCCGTCTGGTGTGTCTGATGGACACCCAGACGCCAAGGTCCCTGGCGTCTGCCTCCCAGATCCAGACGCCAGGAACCCTGGCGTCTGGCGTGCTTTGCTCATGCAGGTGACCAGACAGGCCGTCTGGTGTGTCTGATGGACACCCAGACGCCAAGGACCCTGGCGTCTGGTGTCCAGAAAGCATTCTTGTCTAATGGATAAGATTCGAGTGGATAAGATTTTGGGCCCACCTCTACCCCTCTCATCCATTCATCTCCACCTCTACCCCTCTCATTTCACTCATATCCACCCACTCTCACCTCTAGCCCTGCCAACGTCACTCCCTCGTCCAGCACCCTAACCCCCCCCTCAGATCTCTCACAAATCGGTCCGGTTTCACCGTTGGATCTTCAGGATTTCGAGACTAGAAGGTAAATCAACTCCACCCCCATTTTTGGTTGGTTTAATTTATCATACTTTTGTGAAAACCCTAGTTTGTTTTCCTCGTGGTTTAATGTATCATAGGTTAGCTACTAAGAGATTTGTGTGCTGTAGATGGCTAACGAAACTCAGTGGGTGCTTAGCCCTGTTGTTCATGTGCATGGCTTGTCTCCATGTATTGTGCAAGTTAGTCAAGTGGACCTCACTTTCGATTTGTTAAAGACTAAATTCATGTTGAAGCAAGGGTTGAAGGAAGAGGATTTTGTGTACTACGTCAGCAGGAGGAAGTCAGATGGCCCCGGGGAAAGAAAATTGGTTGACATAACTGATGATGACAAGATTCAAGAAATGCTGGAAGAATGGAAATGGAAAAGGGTTGTTGACTTGCATTGCTACAGGAAACCGAGTTATATGTGATGTTCATGTCGTTTCAACCATCGTGGTCATGAACTACTTATGTCATTCGAGACTATTTGTGTAATTTGAACTATGTTTGTAATTTTCTATGTCATTCGAGACATTTGAACTATGTTTTGTCATTTGTCAACTATAGTGTTATGAAAAGACTATGCAATGCTTATGTATGTATGTTATTCGAAACTACAAGTGAAAAGACAAAACTACAAGTGAAAAAGTAAGTATTGTCTGCACCAGGACCAGACGCCAAGGACCCTGACGTCTGGCTCCCCTGCTTTACCCTGTTTCTGGTGTCAGTAGACTGCCAGACGCCAAGGACCCTGGCGTTTGGTCGCCTGACTTACAGCCAGACGCCAAGGACCCTGGCGTCTGGTCCCCTGACTTACAGCCAGACGCCAAGGACCCTGGCGTCTGGCTCCCTGTGCATATAGATGACTAAGCACAGATTTCATCATTCATGTCAAACATTCATATAAACATTCATATAAATGACTAAATCACAGGAAACAACAATTAACATAAATCACATCATTCATGTCAAACATTCATAGCAACTTCACGAATCCGGTACAACTTAATTCGAACGGCAACAAGTTCATGGAAAGAAACGACAACAAGTTCATGGAAAGAGGCTACACCAGGTTCGTCGAAACAAACTAGAACAAGCTCATTGAAACAAACTACAACAAGCTCACTTCTTCCTTCCTCTCTTCACGATATCTGCAAGTGTATGCTCCTCCTCTTCGCTAGCCTCATGCTCCTCCTCTTCGCTAGCCTCCTCCGCCTCTGCATCAATGTTCGACTTATATCTTTGCATTCCCGCAGGCATAAATTGATGAGGATACTCCGGACTATGGAATTGAGTGTTCCATATCTTCTTTCTACCTTTCTGGCCCGGTGTCTTAGCTATTGCTTTGCCTTTTCTAGAGCGGGCATTGCCTTGTGTCGGTTGTGTAACCTGTGATGGTTGTGGAGCATCAACATCATACTCATGATCCTCTTGATGTGTTGCATCATACTCATGCTCATCATGATGTGTTGGCTCCTCTTGATGTGCTGGCTCCTCTTCATTGACCTCCTCCTCTATGTCCTCTTCGTTCTGGACATAACGCCGTTTATTAGCTCTGGCGGCGCGGCTACCTGGTGCATACATGTCACTGGACTGAGCACCATGGCAAGAAAGCATAGCTGCCATCTTATGGAACCGCTTCTTGAACTTCTGCGACAACACAAAATATGCTATGATATGAGATGCAAATAACTAATCCGCGAAAAAAACTTTTATAATATATTGCGACTAACCTCCATCGTGCTCCTAAGAGTCCTCTCAGATAATGCACCACCACGTGGATGACTCAGTGCAACATTGGCATCGTTGACGCACAGAAGCAACTCTCTGCCCTGCAATTCATGAGCACACCAAACTTATGTATTTGAAAGAAAGACAACATGATGCAAGTATATTAGAATAGGTCAAACAGACTACCATTTCGTCATGCATTGGTGCGTAGTCAACATGAGCCCCTCTGGTGTCTCTCACAGCCGTGTTGAAGGTATGATAACCTTCTGCAGTCTCCGGGTCTTCAGACACCAACTCCGACCACTCCTCGTGAGTCCAACCTGGCTTCAGCTTTAACCGGTAACGATCCGCATACCACACTTGATACTTCTGATATGCTGACTGATTGTGAGGTCTATTCTCTGATTGCACTAACGTGTCTCTTTGATTCCAAATTTTTATCCACGCACGGTGTTTGTTTGCCCAATCCGATATATCCTGATTGTTCCTTCGATCGAACCTACAAATGATGCACGGGACAAAGCATTAGCAAACACTGACTTATTCAATGCTCTACTACATACTCAAGGCATGCTTGCTTACCGATGCAGAGATAGCATTTCCTCCTTGCTCTCCTCAATTGGAATACCTTGTCTTTTTCCAAATTGTCTTGCCACACGGTCTACAAAGTGCCACTCGACTGCGAAGAAGCATATCATTGGGCACCTCGCCCGCCAAAGATGGCTATCACGCGTGCACATCTCATTAAGATCAAAGTCACGATCTTCCACATAAGGCAACCAATGTACCTGCAAAACAAAGAGATACATTGTTAGCTACATACATAAGTTTCATTCTTGACTAAATTTTATCTCATCAAACTTCTCATAACCTGCTCAGCAGTCAAGGTGTCCAGCTCGTTCATATAGCACTTGTATCGCACATGCGAGCTTCCTGTGTACACTGTCACTTGTTCCCAATAGTAAGCAAGCGTAGGGCGCCGATATGGATCATCATCATGCAACCCGTCATGATTACCCCGTGGGTTTGCCATGAGGGGGTTCTTCAAATCGGGCCGTCCAACCGGGATCCGCTCCCACATCCACACGGATAGGCTCCAAACAAACCCAGACAATGAGGATGTACCTCCCTTCCTCCGACACGCCAAGTCAAGCTGCAATCAAACAAACATGTTAGATATGGAGGCGCATGACAAATGCAAAATAATTGGTTGCAAATATCTCTTACCTGACGATACAAGTATGCTAGTGCGGCCGAACCCCAGCTATACTGGGTATCCCAGTTATTAAGTGGCTCCAAGAACATCCAGAGGGCTGAGTTCCCGGTTGCATCTGAGAAGACTACCTTGGTTAGTACATACCAAAGATAGGCCCGCGCGTACTGCTGCACAACCACGTCATTGGCATCCTAAGGGCACGGGTTGGTGTTTCCTCTGACCAGTTTTAGCCAAGAATGCCTCACTTTCGCTGTATCGGCCTTGCCTTCCTGAGGGCCCTCGGGCTGAACGCCAATTAAATCGGCAGTCCGTTCTCGCCAATTACCCACGCTGACACGACCGGTAATAGCTTGTCCATTGATAGGAAGGCCGCTTATCATAGCCATGTCCTGTAGGGTCATCGTCATCTCCCCACATGGAAGGTGGAAGGAGTGAGTCTCCGGCCTCCAACGATCCACAAGTGCGGTCAGCGCCGCGTGGTTCACCGGGGGAGCGCGTCGCTTAAACTGCAACACGAATGGGAGAAGACCCAATCTCCCAATGTAAGGCTCATACCGCGGGTCGTAATCAAAGTCATCAGCGGAATGACCCCTCATGCGCATAGCAACTACAACCTGCAAATAAAGTGATGTTTTAATAATCAATACAAGAACACAAATGAGAAACAACGAAAATTGACCCAGTCTTGCTTCTTACCTGTCCATTTTCAATGGCACGAGCACGATGCTCCTTATCCCACTCATCGATTAATCCGTCATACCAAGGTCCATCACCATCCGCCATCCTACAAAAAAATTTCACAAAAATCTATGAATACATGAACAATATCAAACAATTTCCTTCTCCAAGTTTATTCCATATGAAAACACCATTCTTCTCAAACATAACCACATCATTTCTTTCTTCTACATATGCACACATATCATCTAGAGTACCAAATTTCACCATCAAATATATTTCATTATCATCATCCGCCATTCTATTGAACAAATCATGTCACACACAATAAGAAAATTTCATCATCTCTTTTGCATAAATTTTTTTGCCAACAATAGTATGCCAACAATAGGATTATCTACACATACACACATCATCTATCAAACCAAATATAGTATGCCAAAGTCTATTTTACATACACAAATCATATATTCATCACCCCTCTTAATTCAAAAAAAAATTCCTATGGACAACATATACACAAAACCGAATTGATTTTACCTACATGTTCAACTACACATCATCTACTGCATACCTAATCATCTATCAACTACACAAAATTTTCTAAAAATAAGAAACCATCTACTCATCTAACATCACCTAGTGTTGAATAATGCATCCAACCAAAGAGGGGAAAACAAAAAAAAATTGGAGGGAATGGGGGAGAATACCTCAAAGAAGCTTGGGGGGGTCCGATCTGTGAGTTTGAGGGGTTGATGGAGTAGATCAAGGGGGGTGGTGGTGGGAGGGAGAGAAGGGGCGAAGAACAGAGCCCTCTGTTCGTCGTGCGCCGCCAGGAGAAAGATGGGGATGGGTGGGCTGGCCCGCGCGGTTATCCACTTACCGGGGCCAGACGCCACGGTCCCTGGCGTCTGGCCTCTTTGCCACGTCAGCAGGTCAACGGGCAGGCGGGCAGTGCGGGCCAGGGGCCAGACGCCAGGGACCCCGGCGTCTGCTTCGTAACCCAGACGCCAGGCACCTTGGCGTCACCGAAAAAGGTCAGAAACGAAATTTTTTTCGGAACGAGGTCAAATCGGGATTTAGTTTGCCTTAAGGGTCAGAACAGTAATTTTGTCCTCCAGCAACCATGCTATATGCTATTGCTATGGACGGAGCCAAATCAACGCAAGAGAGAGGAGCAGCATCGCCTTCGGCCGGGTGCGCGCCGATCGGTCAAATCCGGGCACCTTTTACGGGATGAGGCATATGCAGCAGCTCTCAGACTCGCTGGCCGGAGTTGGAGGGCCCTTTTGTTCTCCTCTTTGTGCACATGCAATAATATTTTGATTGCCTAGACAATGTTTTTTGTTCTGTTATAATCCTGGGTAGTGGGTAGTAGTAACAAGAAAGGCCGGGCGTGGACGTGGCGAATAGTAACAACGCAAGGATATCACTGCTAACGATTGTGTACGCGTGCATGCATGCATGCACGAACGAAATACGGACGAGGTGAACGTACTAAAAACTCCATGTCTCCCTGATGCAGCGGCAGACAGAACGAAATGCGTGCTGCCCGTACGAGCCGGTCTACGGACCAAAAGGCTGCCTCTCGGGTCTTCGCCAGCCGGGGCGACGTGCGCACTCGATGGATTTGCTTGCGTGCGGTTGCGGTACGTGCAACAACGTCGACCTGATTAGGACAAGACGACGGCAAAGCCAGCTGAGATGAGATGCTCACGATCCAGTCCAATCCCGGCCCATCTTATCCAAAAAGAGACATCTTCTCCCACCCATGCATGTGAGCGCGAGCGCGAGCGAGCCTGGCGACGTACTCCGGCGGAACACGCGCGCAGGCGCCATGACCCCGACGAGACGACGGAGTGGGATCCGATGCTGCCCTCGGTCGTCGTTAATCAGTTCGCGGGCATGCTCTGGCTAGCCGCAGCTAATCTAACCCGAACGTGATTTTACTGGAGTAATGAGAGAGAGGAAACAGGAAATTGGAGTCCCGGCCGGCCGGCCCTACCTCCCCTCCCTTCGTCTTGTCACTGTCCCCCGTCCCACTTTCTCCGCGAAACCCTCGTCCCTCCCGCGAGAGCTTCAAGGTGGCCAAGTCCAAGCCACTTTGGCAAAGTCCACAGTAGATGGATCCGTCGCACAAAGCGCACGTACGGTCGAGGCAGCCAGTACGTAGCTAGGCACCAGTTACCAGCAAGCAAGCAGCGACACGGAAAAGCACGGGCCGCTAGCTGCACGTACTCCATCACCTACGTACGGGCCACAGCGCGTGCGCGATCCCAGGAGGAGCGGCACGTACGTACGAGCTGTTCAGCTCTGCTCCGTCAGCTCAGCTCCGTCAGCTCAGCTCGGACGAGCTGTAGAGGTGTAGACGCTCTTAAGGTTTCTGAGCGCCGGCCGACGCAGGCACTGGAGCACCGACTGGCCTTCTGCCCCGGCCATACCAGAGCGGGCGCACTGTGGTCTGTGGCCAATGTGCAATAACGTAGCGAGGAATGGTACGCTGCACCACATCCCCCATACAGTCTACCTTGTTTTCTTCCTAGATCCCTCTCTGCTGCTTTCGGTGCTACTCTGTAGCTCGCGCAGGGCATGGCCGATGGCCGGACCGGGACCTTGTGTGACGCAGCACTGGAACGGCTCCGATGGTACGTAAGCCTTTGGTTGGGTCGTTGCCCTGTCAAGGGCGACATGGGCGGGCAAGCTCCAAGCCGGACTCGGCCGTGGTGGCCAGTGATGGGGTGACCGTCTGGCGAACCCATTGATTTGAACGACCGTGCATGCATGGGCTCCTGCGCGGCTGCCGGAGATGGCCCCAGGAGCACGACTCACGTACACAATCACACAACCAAAAGATGGCGGTAAAGCCGATGCATGTTAAGGTTTGAGGATCCAAGTTCGATGCATGGCCATTATGCATGTGATGAGAGGTGCACTCACCTGAGCAGCTGAGCTGATGAACAATGGGCCGTGCCGAGGACGAGTAGGGCTAGTCATGTCGCCCAACGTTTTCCGCCCTGTTACTGACACAAGAGACATCAACTCAAATGACCCATGCATGCATGCACACAGCAAACCACGTACGTAGCATGTACTCAGTGAGTCCTAAATGCACGACACTGCGTGCTGCTGGACGTGTAAAGTTGCTGGCCAAGTTAAGCATTGCTTCGCACCTTTTACACACATTGTCCCATAAATATTTGTTTGTAGGGGAAATCCACTTGGCGCACTTATTTTTTTTTTCAAAACCAAGGTTCCATCATCAACAATGTCTGAACGTAAAAGACTAGGAGGATCACCCTCCCAAACGAAAGTCGAATTCAAAACACAGCTTATGTCTGGCAAGATTGTGCGCCAATCTATTAACCTCCGGACGACAATGAGTGAAAGTTCTGCTCTGATGAGGGAGGTGAAGTTTGTTCAGCTCCACATCATTAGCGGGGCGCATCATGGGATCTGCCACTGCTTTCTGGTGGTACGGTATAGTTTGGTGTCGTGACTAGTTGTAAGACATTCTGATTTCTGTTATTGCAAATCGGAGAGGGGGCTCTCTTTTTCAATGACAAAACGACAAGAAGTGAAAGAAACTGCGTCTATATGAAGAGCTTGTTGAAAACAATCCGCGAAGATAATAGTGTACGGGTCCCAAACTTCACTCACGCCATTGCAAGCTTGAATTACTTCTACTGAATGTGATTTAAATATCGCAAGTTGGCAACCATGACTTTCCACCAATTCCAATCCTCGTTGAAGCGCTATCGCCTCGGCAGTCGTCGCACCATGAAGATGGTGAAGTAATTAGGAAGCTCCCGCTAGGCCCTCATCACGGTTCTTTCGAAGGATTGTTGCCCCCGCCCCGGAGCCAATATCAGAATACACGGCATCAATATTTAGTTTATAAGAGTTAACAGGAGGTTTCTTCCACATAATGTTTTATTTTGTCACGGACTCACGCCTCACGGCTATATATGTACATTTCATCCATGGGAATTCTAATGGACGAACACCCTTTAGATAGTGTCGCGGTTTAGCACTATTTTGTACCGTTCGATTTGCTCGCCAGCTACGCACGCACGATGGTGACGACAACATGACAACATGGAAAGGTGCAACAACGCTTATTAAAAAAAATCAAACTTGCCATGATCTTTGTCGATATAGATTATTCATCGAGTATAATACAACAACTTTTGTACTTATGCGCAATTCCCAAACTCTTTGAGGGTTTTTTTTAAGAAAAACTTCCAGACCCCGTTGGATCTGAGATCCAACGGCTCCCGGGAGCTCTTATCAGCTTAACATGTAAAGAGCTAACGGCTCCCAGAAGCTCGTATCAGCGTATCATGTAAGGTGCGGGAGCACCAAATATTCTCCCCGTGAAGTGAAGAGATAGATATGGGTAGTCTATACACCAGTGATAAAACAACATGAATCTTAGAGCATCTTCAATAGATGGTCCAAATGTAAAAGTAACTAACTTGTGGACTGTCTGAGGCTAAAAACGCAGCTCCAACAGACGGTCCATATATAAAAAAAATTGGCCCGCGGCCTCCTTGTGATGTAAAATACAACACCTTGCAGTGCAAATTTAGAGCATCTCCAATAGATGGTCTAAATTTGACGGTCCAAAACCAAAGATTTTACATTTGGACCGCCAAAAAGTGCGTCTTGGAGCTTCAAAAAAAGGCCAACTTCAACAAATGGTCCAAATTCATGATCCAAAAGAGCAACTCCAATAGATGGTCCAAATTCATGGTCCAAATCCGGCCAGCAGCTGCACGACTGTTGTTCAGCCACTGTCCAGCCGCACATATTGCATAAAACGTGTTTTAAAACAACATAAAAAAGTTTCATGTCCACCATATCAAATTATTACATGGTTCTTCAGATCCAGGAGATGAAATGCAACACAAATACAACATTGTTTTTAACAAACAAATAATGAATCTATGCGGATCTTTCGCCATGCCATTTCCAATGCTCTTCCATCAAATCTTTCTGGAGTTGGTCATACACATCGGTGACTCTAATCTCGCTGTACACCTTCATGAAACGTCTGATGCGATCCTCTTTGCGCATGGGGTTAACATGAATGCCCATCAACTGATAGAAGCTGTAATCTAAATTTTTTCCACGCTCGTTCTCAATGATCATGTTATGCATGATCACGCAAGCGGTCATGATGTACCAAAGGATCTTTTGATCCCAAAATCTAGATGGTCCTCGCACAATAGAAAATTGGGATTGCAAAATCCCAAATGCCCTCTCAACATCTTTTCTAGCCGCCGCTTGTGCATTATGAAAGACAAGTTCTTTCTTACCTTCAAGTTTTGCAACCGGCTTGACGAATGTACTCCACCTCGTGTAGATCTCATATGCAAGATAGTACCCATAGTTGTAGGTGCGGCCATTTTCTTCGAAGGTCACCGGTGGTGCTTCTCCATTTGCTAAGTTGGCAAAGAGAGGTGACCGGTCGAGCATGTTGATGTCGTTGCAAGAACGGGGCATGCCAAAATATGCATGCCAAATCCATGTTTCATGATCAGCAACTGCCTCAAGAATGATTGTGGCATCCTTCCCACGACTCTTGAATTGTCCATGCCATGCTTTTGGACAGTTCTTCCATTTCCAATGCATGCAATCCACAGACCTGAGCATACCTGGAAACCCTCAAACTTTGTTCATCTCCAAAAGCCTCTGAGTGTCCTGAGCATTGGGTGCTCTCAAGTACTGTGGACTGAACACTTCTACCATAGTTATTGCAAATTGCTTGACATAGAAGATAGAAGTGCTCTCTGCCATCGCCAAGTTGTCATCAATGTAATCTGCCGGAACACCATATGCCATCATGCGCAAAGCGGCAATGACCTTTTGATCAATGCTATGGCCAAGCTACCCGGCATAGTTCCTTCTCTGCTCTAAGACTGGATTATGCTGCTTCATGGAATTGCAAATGCGGAAGAATAAGTCTTTCGACATTCTGAAACGGCGTCGAAAGTAATTCTCCGGAAAAACAAGTGATGATGCAAAGTAGTTGCACACCAACTATTTGTGCACATCAATCCATTCTCTCCGAATGAACGCACGACCATAAACGGAACCACCGTGCTTCGGTTTCTTCCTCTTGTGCATGGCCACTAGCATAGCAATCTCAAATTCCTCGTCCGACGATGAATCATCCACGAAAGAGGAGTCAACCGAGCTCATCTACAATGCACACAACCACCGTCAAACATACTATCCAATCCTAAGTTAAATCATCAAGTTTTGTCATTTTTTACCTTGGGGGATTCCGTCGAACACCTTGTGCGTGCGGTGGAAGAAGATGACCGCCGGTTGGATTGGCTGCTGCTGACGGCTGCGGTCGGCTCCGGACGGCGGCGGAGATAAGAAATGAGCTTGGAGGCCGACCAAGAGGAGCTCGGCGGGCGGCGAAGAATAGTTCGGCAGCCGGGCGGAGGGCTTGGTGCGGCTGTTGTGCGGCTGGCGCAACGGCCATGGACAGGCTCACGGCCGACGGGGAGGAGGTCGGCGGCAGCCTAAGACCCGACGGAGGCCTACCGCGGCAGCCGGACCGCCGAAGGTGCCGAATCCCATGCCGGCTGCCTCCCGATTCGGCGGCGTCCGGGCGGCTGCGAGACGGCTACCGGCAAGGGAGACGACGGGGGAGACGGCGACGGAGGGCAGCGACGGGGATGTAGGGTGGTGGCGGCGCCGATGATGAGGTTTTGGGCAGTCGCGGCGGTGGATTCCGGCCGGCTGGTCTTCGGGCGGGCGGATGGGCATGGGCGGGAAAGGAAAGGAAGTGGCGGTTGGGCGTTCGTGAGCGGCGGCTGGTTTTGGACCAGATGCACCTCGTGATGTAAATTTGCACCGCGAGGTGTTGTATTTTACATCACAAGGAGGCCGCGGTCCAATTTTTTTTGCATATGGACCGTCTGTTGGAGCAGCGTTTTTTGCCCGAGACGATCCAAAAGCTAGGTACTTTTACATTTGGACCATCTATTGGAGATGCTCTTACATCACGAGGTGCATCTGGTCCGAAACTAGGTGCCGCCCGCGAACGCCCAACCGCCAGTTCCTTTCTTTTCCCGCCGGCCCGCCGCCTCCACACCCCGCGGCCCGCGGCCCGCATCAGATCCGGCCCCGCCCCGCCCACCGCCGCTGTTTCCTTGCCGTCCCGCTGCCCGCCCGCCGCGGATCCGGCCACGGCCGCAGTGCACACCGCCGCCCCGTCCGCCGCAGCTCCGACCCGCCCCGGGTCCGCCCGCCACCGCCCAGCACGTCGTCGCTGCCCGCAGCTCCGCCCCGCCCGGCTCCGTCCGCCATCGCCCCTCAGCTCCACCCCGCCCGGCTCCGTCCGCCACCGCCCTGGCCGCACGCCACCGCTCTCACCGCTCTCCAATGGCGCCGAAGGGCAAGTCGGGCTTCTTCAGCGTGAGGCAGAAGCCCTCCGGTAACTTCGGAGTGGAGTTCTCCAACGCCGAGAGGTGTTGGTGGATCGGCACGTACCCCTCCGCCCACGACGCCGCGCGTGCCTACGACGTGGTGGTGTGGCGTGCCGAGAGGCCTCAGGAGCATCTCAACTTCCCAATGATCGAGAGTCGGGCAGAAGCGGAGCTGCTTGTGCCGTAGGGCATCAAGATGAAGGAGATCCCGACAAAGAAGAAGATGACGAAGAAGCCGTCGGTTGTCGTCAGTGCCGGCGAGACCGACGAGGAGGCGATGGCGAGGTTTGCTCGGGAGCATCCGGAGTATGTCCAGACCAAGCTGGAGTACTACTGGAAGCGTGAGGCGGAGCATAGGAAGAAGTCGGAAAAGAAGGAGGACGAGGCCAGTCCCTCTACGATGATCCCATCGAGTCCTCTCCTGAGGAGGATTGGGCAGACTTCTTGGAGGAGGAGGAGGGGTGCGACGACCCGGAGAAGGAGGAGTTCTGGGCGCAGTTCCGCAGCTCTGATGATTAGGAGTAGTTTATCTAGTAGTTTGAATAAGTAGTAGTTGAAGTTCATTTATGAAACTAAGTTGAATTTGATGTTTGAACTATGTTGAATGGACTAGTAGTTTGTCATTTTAAGAAATTTACATCTTCATTTTGGACCATCTATTGGAGTTGCTCTTTTGGACCATCAATTTGGACCATCTGTTAGAGTTGAGCTTTTTTCGGAGCTCCAAAACGCACTTTTTGGCAGTCCAAATTTTACATTTCTGGTTTTGGACCGCCAAAGTTTGGACCATCTATTGGAGTTGAGCTTTTTTCGGAGCTCCAAAACGCACTTTTTGGCGGTCCAAATTTTACATCTCTGGTTTTGGACCGCTAAATTTTGGACCATCTATTGGAGATGCTCTTAATAGGCAAACATTTGCTCACTTGGCTCCCCACACTACGCATGGTATGTTGTTGGTCTCTGGTGCCAGACGTCGATGACTCACAACAATATCTAATGTGATTGGGTCATGTGAATTGTGATTGGTTCGTGTGAACGCGCCAGGGCACATACATTCCTTCGGTATATGCATCCCAGAAATACCTAGGGACAAAATTTAGGAACAATGAGAGCGAGTAGGATAATGTTTTAGCATTTCTTTATGAATATACAATGGTAATTCTATCGCCTTAGGCTTAGTGCATCCCAATGCTATCCCCTAAAACGGACACATTATCTGTCCACGGACCACGTACGTAGACACGACACGGGAGCCAAAACGGTTGACGAATTCTGCGGTTGTCGAAAGATTTCCACCAATGTCCAATGATATTTACTCTACATAAATTTATTATTAGGTAGCATTCCTTGGGTGGGAAGGCATATTGCCGTGGCGAGTCGTACGGTCTTGGTCAAGTCGGTCCTCATTATGATTGCTATGTACTACTTGACGGTATTAGATTTACTACTCGAGGTCAAGAAGAAGATCGATGCCCGCAGACGTGCTTTTCTTTGGGTAGGTTGTGATAAGGTCACGCATAGAAAATGCAAGATAAATTGAGAACAAGTGTGCAAGTCCACACAGTATGGAGGCCTTGGAATCGTAAATATCGACAAGTTTTCCATTGCCCTTTGCCTCCGGAGGTTGTGGGCTGAGCGAATTCATACAGATAGGCCATGGGTTGGCCTGGAACCCTTGTGATGGCAATGAGCGAGATATTTTTTTCGCGGCTAGCAAGGACCAAGTTGGGGATGGTATGAGTGCCAAGTTCTTGGAATCTCCTTAGCTCGATGGGATTGGGCCCAAGCACCTGAAGGAAATATGCCCTAGAGGCAATAATAAAGTTGTTATTTATATTTCCTTGTATCATGATAATTTATTCATGCTAGAATTGTATTAAACGGAAACTTAATACATGTGTGGATACATAGACAAAACAACGTGTCCCTAGTAAGCCTCTACTAGACTAGCTCGTTAATCAAAGATGGTTATGTTTCCTGACCATAGACATGTGCTGTCATTTGATGAATGGGATCACATCATTAGGAGAATGATGTGCTGGACAAGACCCATTCGTTAGCTTAGCATAATGATCATTATTGCTTTCTTCATGACTTATACATATTTCTCTAACTATGAGATTATGCAACTCCTGTAGGATTGAAAGTATGTCTAGAGGGGGGGGGGTGATTAGACTACTTGACCAAATAAAAATCTAGCCTTTTCCCAATTTTAGTTCTTGGCATATTTTAGCAACTTTGAACAAGTCAAGCAATCTTAACACAATTCAAGCAAGCATGCAAAGAGTATATGAGCAGCGGAAAGTAAAGCACGCAACTTGCAAGAATGTAAAGGGAAGGGTTTGGAGGATTCAAACGCAATTGGAGACACGGATGTTTTGTCGTGGTTCCGATAGGTGGTGCTATCGTACATCCACGTTGATGGAGACTTCAACCCACGAAGGGTAACGGTTGCGCGAGTCCATAGAGGGCTCCACCCACGAAGGGTCCACGAAGAAGCAACCTTGTCTATCCTACCATGGCCATCGCCCACGAAGGACTTGCCTCACTAGCGGTAGATCTTCATGAAGTAGGCGATCTCCTTGCCCTTACAAACTCCTTGGTTCAACTCCACAATCTTGTCGGAGGCTCCCAAGTGAAACCTAGCCAATCTAGGAGACACCACTCTCCAAGAAGTAATTGGTGTGTTGATGATGAACTCCTTGCTCTTGTGCTTCAAATGATAGTCTCCCCAACACTCAACTCTCTCTCACAGGATATGGATTTGGTGGAAAGAAGATTTGAGTGGAAAGCAACTTGGGGAAAGCTAGAGATCAAGATTCATATGGTAGGAATGGAATATCTTGGTCTCAACACAAGTGTAGGTGGTTCTCTCTCAGAAAATATAGGTTGGAAGTGTAGGTTTGTTCTGATGGCTCTCTCCACGAATGAAGAAGAGGTGGAGGGGTATATATAGCCTCCACACAAAATCTAACCATTACACATAACTTCCCAAACTCGGTGGGACCGAATGGTTAAACTTGGTCTGACCGATTTAGCAAAGCTAGTGACCGTTAGGGTTTTCGGTGGGACCGACATGCAACTTGGTAGGACCGATATGATTAGGGTTAGGGCATAATGTAATCTCGGTGAGACCAATTACACAAACTCGGTGAGACCGATTTTGATAATAAGCTAACCAGAGAGTTGGTCAGGTAAACTCGGTGAGACCGAAATGTTACGAAGGGAAAACAGAGAGTTTACATTGCAATCTCAGTGGTACCGATCGCTCATCTCGGTGAGACCGAAATGTTATGAAGGGAAACAGAGAGATTACAACCCCATCTCGGTGAGACCGAGATCCCTATCGGTGAGACTGATTTGCCTAGGGTTTGTGGCAGTGGCTAAGACATTTGGAACTCGGTGGCGCCGGATAGAAAGAATCGGTGGGGCCGAGTTTGACTTTTGGTTTAGGTCATATGTGGATGTGATAAAGTAGTTGAGGGTTTTGAAGCATATCACTAAGCATTTTGAGCAAGAACCTCATTAAGCAACACCTCATCCCTCGATAGTATTGGCTTTTCCTATAGACTCAATGTGATCTTGGATCACTAAAATAGAAAATGTAGAGTCTTGAGCTATGAGCTTGAGCCAATCCTTAGTCCTTAGCATTTTGAGGGGTCCACTTTTCTCTTCCATGCCATGCCAATCATTGAGCTTTCCTGAGATACTAATCTTGAAATAGCATTAGCTCAATGAGTTATATGTTGTTAGGAATTACCAAAACCACCTAGGGATAGTTGCACTTTCAATCTCCCCCTTTTTGGTAATTGATGACAATATATAGATCAAAGCTTCGACAAATGATAATAAGAGTGAAAAACATTGTCGCTTTGAGAAGTATGTGAAAAGCAAGAGCTCCCCCTAAATTTGTGCATAGTTTAAGATTCGCTTTGGACTGCAAATGCACAAAGAGTTAGGATCATGGGTTACTCTTCCATGTCACATACATCTTGGTGGAGCGCTCAAAATGATAATAATTAAAATACATGCACTCATCACCAAGCAAAGTGAGTGATCACATAAAAGGATAATGTCATCCAACAAGCATTAAGGTAGCATATGATCAAACACATGATCATCCAAGTATCACAAAGGCATAAAGTATCTCAACCAAGCAAATAAACGAAGTTTAACCACCAAACAAAAAGAGAGAATAAAAAGCAACACTCCCTCTCGAAGCCTATGATCTATATATTTTCCCCCCCTTTGGAACAAGTTACCAAAAAGTTCATAAAAATGCATAGTGCTAGATCGAACTCGGGCTTGGTCTTCAGGTGGTGGTGTAGACAGAACTCCAAGAATGAAGGCATCAGTCGATGTAGATGGAGCTGGTGGAGTAGATGCTAGAGCCGGTGGCACTGAAGCTGTAGCTGGTGCAGATGAAGTAGCTCTGGTGTCTGGAATAGGCACTGCAGCAGACCTCTGACCTCTGGGCATTCTAGCAAAAGTATCAGTGGTTGTCTTGCCCTTCTTCTCCTCCACTTCATCCTGAAGTTTCTCAACGACTGACTGGATCTCAGTGACCTTCACATCTAAGTCATAGAACTTCTGCTCCATGATCCTCTCCAAGCTCTCCTGGTTTTGAGTCAGGGTGGCCAGTCCCTTCTCAATCCTCAGAGTGGAGGCAATCAAGTAGCCAAGCTGATCTTTCTTGCTCTTCAGAAGATACTGTCATGCTTCTTCAGTAGTTGGCATCCTTGCAGCCTTTTCAGCCTTTGCCTTCTCCTTCTTGGCTTGTGCGTGCACAGAAGATGGTTTATTTTCATCCATCACCACAGTGTTGTCCTCAAAGTCTGGGTAGATGGGCAGGTGCTCCTTGTCCAGCAGATATGGGTTTTGGAGCAGCTGGCTTAGAAGTTTCTTTGGGCTTAGATGAAGCAGCCCCTGATCTTATGGCATCTCCCACGAGCTTCTGAGCTTTAGGTGCTGGTGCAGCATCCTCTTCCTCTTCTTCAGAGTCTTTCATTATTGAAGATCTCCCAAGCACTCTGGCAGTGGTCTTCTTGACCCTCTCTTTCCTTTTCTTTCTGCCACAACCTGCTCTTTGGGTGCAGATCCCAAAGTCTCTTGAGTGGATGCTCTGGCTTTAGACACTGGAGCTCTCTTGGCAGGAACCTTTTGCTTCATCCCTGGCTTGGTGGCAGCAGCTGTGCCATATTCCTTTTTCAGGACTTTCCTCTTTGATGTGGCTTCTTCTTCCTCAGCCACATAGTCCTCATCCTCTGACTCTGCGGTTCTTTTCTTGTTGGCCCTGGTGGCAGCCTTTGGCAGATTGCTTGGTGTGCTCCTGCTTCCATCATCTGAGCTGCTAGAGGGACTAGTGCCCTCACTCAAGTGAACCTGTTCCTCTGACTTGTTCTGACTGTCACTCTGATCTGACATGATGCAAACACTGATAGCAGACCCTGTGAATAGATTATAGATGAGGTAGAGTGGATGAGCATCACAAAGTACAGATGTTTTTGCAAAAGAATGAATTAAAAACTTAGTTTTAGTTTTCCACAGAAAGCATTTCGGATCTACCGATTTGCAAACTCGGTGATACCGAAGTAGATTTGGAACCTAAACTAGTGAACTCGGTCAGGCTGAGTCACAGTTCGGTGGCACCGAGACTGCTAGGGTTTCACAAAGTGCTGAACTCGGTCACACCGATTTGCAATTCTCGATCAGACCGAGAATCACATGTGCAATGGCCTGAGCCAAATCGGTGGAACCGATTTCATCAACTCGGTCGGTCCGAGATGGTTTCAGCGGAAACCTAACCCTAAATTTTCAATTCACGACTAAACTACAGAGTGTTTTCGATATATATATTGATCTCAATCGTGGCAAGATACATGGCAAAGCAATGTGCCGGGGAATCGGAGTTAGAACAGCACAAAGTTTAAGTCCATACCCTAGTTCGGCGATGAACTTGCTATGGAGGCAACGGCAGAGACGATCCCGTTGACGGCGGCAGAGACCAGCGACAGGAGGCGGCTGTCGACGAGGAGGATGATCCGGAGACCCAGGGAGGCAGAGCAGGCTAAGCGCGGTCGAGGAGGTTCGGAAACTTTTCCAAAATTTGACCCGTGGATATATATAGCCTGACCCTGTCGGTGTGACCGAGTGGAACAACTCGGTGGCACCGAGCTTCATAACTGCAAGCAGTTACTGAAACTTGGTGTGACCGAAAAGTTCAAATCGGTTGCACCGAGATTGAAAACCTAGATCGACTTAGTGATCTCGATATGACCAAAATGGATGAATCGGTCAGACCAAAACGCACAAAGAAGTTTTGGATTTTTTAAGTCTATGACGAATCGGGGACTCCGAGTGCTCCTCACACAGAGTGCTTCGAATCTAACTTGATCAAACTTTGTGATGCAGCATGAATAGAGTTTGAGACGAGAAAAGCATAGATATCTAGAGAAGCTTCTTAGGCATTCTTGTCCATCCACTTGGCAAAAAGAAAAGGAAACCAATCAATCAAAACAACAAGTGGATGTCCTCGAATGAGTAAATTATGCAACCAACATGCTCACACAATAAAATGACAAATGAAATATGTGGCAAAGCATGCACAAACAATTCTAGCATCTATCAAGCAATTGGCGATGACTAGGTCATCTATATATGAGTATATTGACTTAGGAGTCAAATGAGAACATTTGATCGTAGGTCATACTCATCGTTTAAGCACAAGTGGGGTTACCACTTTTACATAAAGCGTTGTTGTGTTCACACCATTAGAGTTGCTTTAGCTCAATTCTTAGAGTAAAGCTCCCCCTAGATGTGAGATCCCCCCTAAGAGGGATGAACTAACCTTGGGTTTTGTCGATGATGACTTCTTGTAGGTGTTGAAGATGTGGATGCTCTAAGTTGATGTAGATCATTCGGAGCTATCCTTTGGAGTGAGTTGCACTTCCAATACCTACACGGGTTAGTCCCACAAGGAACAAACAAGGATATCCATAGACATAGAGTGATGCACACACAGGATGATGTCTATGAGAGCATTAGGTTACCTTGTCCCTTGTCTTACCAACAAGAGGGTTTGTGACTCCTTGAACTAATGCAAGATGTGGAAGTTGATTGCACTTGTTCTTGCCAAAATGATAAGAGCGAAGTATGTTGGCGGAGTCACCCTCAAGAACTCTCTAGTTCTTCTTCTTCGGGATTCACACCATCTTGATGGGAATCCTCGGAGTTGTAGTTGTACTTGATGAAGTGGAACTTGATGTAGTCTTGGGAACCCACTTGACCAAGGCCTTTGGAGCTTCTTCAAATGCATCAATTTCCTCTTGAAGCTTGTCCTTGCCTTTTTCCTTGTGGTCTTGTGGTGGAAGATCATCTTAAGCTTGTGTCCCCTTGAAAGAAGTAGGATCATACTTCTCTTGTTGAGGAACAAACTTCGTCTTGGGGTATTTATCTTCTTCCCACTCAACTTCATTGGCATTGAACTTCCGTTCAAAACCAATACCTTGATTCTTCTGGTGCCTTACTTGCTTGCATACAATTTCCTCGAATTGCTTACTCCCGGCAAGGCTCTTGTAAACACCTTTCTCTATGATTCCCTTCAATAAGCTATTTTCTTGCTCAAGTGTAACTTGGCTAAGAGAATCATTAGTGGAATCAAGAGAACTACTAGAAGCAACAATATTGGATTTAGCATGATTATTGTTACTACTAGAAGAACAATCATTCTTGTTCTCATTACTAGACTTGACTTAAGGCATGTAAGTGGATACGAGTAAATTCTTGGCAATGTAAGAAGAACTTTTCTTGCGAAGATCATCATTGATTGCCTTTAAGAACTCATGCTCTTGCTCAAGATTGAGCTTCTCAAAACGCAATTTCTCATGAGTCCTTAAAAGTTCTCGATGATCTCCTAAGATAGTTTCATGAGCTAACTTAAGAGTGTTTAGTTCTTTAGTTAGAGACTTAATCTTCTCCTTATCATTGTCATTCGTTTCATCTTGATTAGCATGATTAATTGACGTTTAATCATAGTATTCATCACTAGAGTTGTCAAAAAGTAAATCATCATCACCTAACAAGTCATCTTCATCACTATTGAAATCAACATACTCGAGGTGTGATACCTTTGGACCTTTGGCCATGAAGCATCTTCCAATTCCTTCATTTGGTGAATCAAATATGTCATAGGAGTTGGTTGACACAAGTGCTAGACCGGCAACACCTTCATCTTGAGTATATTCGGAGTCGGAGTGATAGCTTCTCTCGGAGTGACTGTCGGAGTCGGAGCCGGATACCCATTCACCAACATGAGCTTGATGTCTTTGTTTTGTATAGCTCGTTGATGACTTGTCCTTCCTTTCCGAATCCTTGCTTCTCCGAGAGGGTCTTCGTTCATAATGATCATCCCTACTCCTTCTCTCCCTCGACGGTGATTCTTCTCTTCTACTTCTTGTTTTGGGAGAATCTTCTCTTCTCTTGTGGGGAGCCATACACTCATTGGAGTAGTGTCCGGGTCTTCCACAATTGTAGCAGTTTCGCTCTCGAATAGAAGATCTTTTGTCATTGTAGGACCTTGACTTGGAACTTCTCTCTTTGCTTCTATTCTTGTAGAACTTGTTGAAGTTCTTCACCATTAGGCTCAATTCTTCATTGAAGGTTTGTTTCTCACTTGATGATGTGGGAGCTTCACATGAGGCTTTGTAAGCACCACTTGACTTGTTATGGAGCTCCTCCTTATCCTTGAGTGACATCTCATGAGCAACAATTCTTCCAATGACTTCCGTTGGCTTGAGATCTTTGTAATTTGGCATCATTTGGATCAATGTGCATACGGTATCGTATTTTACATCCAAGGCTCTTAGGATCTTCTTGATGATGAATTTGTCGGTCATCTCTTCACTTCCTAAGCCGGCAATCTCATTTGTGATAAGAGCAAGCCTAGAGTACATTTCAGCGACACCTTCACCATCCTTCATTTTGAACTTGTCAAGTTAACTTTGAAGCACATCCAACTTGGATTCCTTGATGGAGTTGGTACCTTCATGCATATCAATCAAAGTATCCCAAATTTCCTTTGCATTCTCAAGACGGCTGATTTTGTTGAATTCTCCGGGGCACAATCCGTTGAAGAGGATATCACAAGCTTGAGCATTGTATTGTAGCATCTTCAACTCTTCCGCGGTAGCTTCATGATTCGGTTCTCTCCCATAAAAGAATTCACCTTGCAAGCCAACACACACAATAGCCCAAACGGCAGGGTTATGTCCAAGAATATGCATTTTCATCTTATGCTTCCAACTAGCAAAATTAGTACCATCAAAGTAAGGACCTCTATGGTGGTAATTTCCCTCCTAGACGCCATACTCTCCTAGGTTGTGAAACCAAGGCTATGACTTCCAAAAGCTATGAAGATCAAAGCAAATGGAGACCAAAGCTCTGATACCACTTGTAGGATCGAAAGTATGTCTAGAGGGGGGATGATTAGACTACTTGACCAAATAAAAATCTATCCTTTTCCCAATTTTAGTTCTTGGCAGATTTTAGCAACTTTGAACAAGTCAAGCAATCTTAAAACAATTCAAGCAAGCATGCAAATAGTATATGAGCAGTGGAAAGTAAAGCATGCAACTTGCAACAATGTAAAGGGAAGGGTTTGGAGGATTCAAACGCAATTGGAGACACGGATGTTTGTCATGGTTCTGATAGGTGGTGCTATCGTACATCCACGTTGATGGAGGCTTCAACCCACGAAGGGTAACGGTTGCGCGAGTCCACGGAGGGCTCCACCCACGAAGGGTCCACGAAGAAGCAACCTTGTCTATCCCACCATGGCCATCGCCCACGAAGGACTTGCCTCACTAGCGGTAGATCTTCACGAAGTAGGCGATCTCCTTGCCCTTACAAACTCCTTGGTTCAACTCCACAATCTTGTCGGAGGCTCCCAAGTGAAACCTAGCCAATCTAGGAGACACCACTCTCCAAGAAGTAACTGGTGTGTTGATGATGAACTCCTTGCTCTTGTGCTTCAAATGATAGTCTCCCCAACACTCAACTCTCTCTCACAGGATATGGATTTGGTGGAAAGAAGATTTGAGTGGAAAGCAACTTGGGGGAGGCTAGAGATCAAGATTCATATGGTAGGAATGGAATATCTTGGTGTCAACACAAGTGTAGGTGGTTCTCTCTCAGAAAATATAGGTTGGATGTGTAGGTTTGTTCTTATGGCTCTCTCCACGAATGAAGAGGAGGTGGAGGGGTATATATAGCCTCCACAAAAAATCTAACCGTTACACATAACTTCCCAAATTCGGTGGGACCGAATGGTTAAACTCGGTCTGACCGATTTAGCAAAGCTAGTGACCGTTAGGGTTTTCGGTGGGACTGACATGCAACTCGGTAGGACTGATATGATTAGGGTTAAGGAATAACATAGTCTCGGTGAGACCGACTACACAAACTCGGTGAGACCGATTTTGGTAATAAGCTAACCAGAGAGTTGGTCAGGTAAACTCGGTGAGACCGATCGCTCATTTCGGTGAGACCGAAACGTTACAAAGGGAAAACATAGAGTTTACATTGCAACCTCGGTGGGACCGATCGCTCATCTTGGTGAGACCGAAATGTTTCGAAGGGAAACAAAGAGATTACAACTCCATCTCGGTGAGACCGAGATCCCTATCGGTGAGACCGATTTGCCTAGGGTTTGTGGCAGTGGCTAAGACATTTGAAACTCGGTGGTGCCAGATAGAAAGAATCGGTGGGGCCGAGTTTGACTTTTGGTTTAGGTCATATGTGGATGTGAGAAAGTAGTTGAGGGTTTTGGAGCATATCACTAAGCATTTTGAGCAAGAACCTCATTAAGCAACACCTCATCCCTCCTTGATAGTATTGGCTTTTCCTATAGACTCAATGTGATCTTGGATCACTAAAATATAAAATGTAGAGTCTTGAGCTATGAGCTTGAGCCAATCCTTTGTCCTTAGCATTTTGAGGGGTACACTTTTCTCATCCATGCGATGCCAATCATTGAGCTTTCCTGAGATACTAATCTTGAAATAGCATTAGCTCAATGAGCTATATGTTGTTAGGAATTACCAAAACCACCTAGGGATAGTTGCACTTTCAACCCCAGAATACCAGAGGAACACCTTGTGTGCTATCAAACATCACAACGTAACAGGGTGATTATAAAGATGCTCTACGGGTGTCTCCGAAGGTGTTTGTTGGGTTGGCATAGATCAAGATTAGGATTTGTCACTCCGAGTATTGGAGAGGCATCTCTGGGCCCTCTCGGTAATGCACATCAGTATAAGCCTTGCAAACAATCTGACTAGTGAGTTAGTTGTGGGATGATGCATTACGAAACGAGTAAAGAGACTTGCCGGTAACGAGATTGAACTAGGTATAAGGATACCGATGATCGAATCTCGGGCAAGTAACATACCGATGACAAAGGGAATAATGTATGTTGTTGTTGCGGTTTGACCGATAAAGATCTTCGTAAAATATGTAGGAACCAATATGAGCATCCAGGTTCCGCTATTGGTTATTGAGCGAAGATGTGTCTCGGTCATGTCTACATAGTTCTTGAACCCGTAGGGTCCGCACGCTTAACGTTCGATGACGATTTGTATTATGAGTTATGTGTTTTGGTGAACGAAGTTTGTTCGGAGTCCCGGATGAGATCACGGGCATGACGAGGGGTCTCGAAATAGTCGAGAGGTAAAGATTCATATATTGGAAGGTAGTATTCGGGCATCAGAATGGTTCCGAGTGGTTCGGGTATTTCTCTGGAGTACCGAGGGGTTACCGGAACCCCCCGGGGAAGTGTTGGGCCTACATGGGCCTAAGGGAGAGAGAGCGAGAGAAGCCTATGTGGGGGGGAGCTCCTAGGGAGTCCGAATAGGACAAGGAGGAGGGAGCGCGGCCCCCCTTTCCCTTTCCCTCTCCCTCTCCTTCCTTTTCCCTCTGGTGGAAGAAAGGAAAGGGGGGGATCCTACTAGGAGTGGAGTCCTAGTAGGAATCCCCCGATGGCACGCCCCTCCTTACGGCTAGCCTCCTCCCCCCCTTTATATACGGGGGCGGGGCACCCCAAAGGCACATCAATTGCTCTCTTAGCCGTGTGCGGTGCCCCCCTCCATAGTTTACTCCTCTGGTCATAGCGTTGTAGTGCTTAGGCGAAGCCCTGCGAGAATCACATCACCATCACCATCACCACGCCATCGCGCTGACAGAACTCTCCCTCGACCCTCTGCTGGATCAAGAGTTCGAGGAACATCATCGAGCTGAGCGTGTGCTGAACACGGAGGTGCCCTACGTTCGGTACTTGGATCGGTTGGATCGTGAAGAAGTTTGACTACATCAACCGCACTAACCTAATGCTTCCACTTTTGGTCTACGAGGGTACGTGAACACACTCTTCCCCTCTCATTGCTATGCATCTCCTAGATAGATCTAGCGTGATCGTAGGAATTTTTTTTGAAATTGCATGCTACGTTCCCAACAGTGGCATCCGAGCCAGGTCTATGGGTAGATGATATTGTTGGGGAACACAGTATTTCAAAAATATCCTACGATCACGCAAGATCTATCTAAGAGATGCATATCAACGAGAGGGGAGAGTGTGTCTACGTACCCTCGTAGACCAAAAGCGGAAGCGTTTAGTAACACGGTTGATGTAGTCGAACGTCTTCGTGATCCAACCGATCAAGTACCGAATGCACAGCACCTCCGCGATCTGCACACGTTCAGCTCGGTGATGTCCCTCGTACTCTTGATCCAGCTGAGGCCGAGGGTGAGTTCCGTCAGCACGACGGCGTGTCGACGGTGATGGTGAAGTTTCTGATGCACGGCTTCGCCTAAGCACTACGACAAATATGACCGAGGTGTAAAACTGTGGAGGGGGCACTGCACACGGGTAAAGATCAACTTGTGTGTCTATGGGGTGCCCCCTCCCTCGTATATAAAGGAGGGGAGGAGGAGGAGGGCCGGCAGAAAGGGGCGCGCCAAAGGGGGGGAATCCTACTCCTAGTAGGAGTAGGTTTCCCCCTTTCCTAGTCCTAGTAGGAGAAGAAGGAAGGAGAGGAAGAAGAGAAGGAAAGGGGGGGCTAACCCAAGTCCAATTCAGTTTGGGCTAGGGGGGGGCACACCTTGTCCTGCCTCCTCTCTTCCACCAATAGGCCTATGAGGCCCAATAACTTCACGGAGGGGGTTCCGGTAACCCCCGGTACTTCGAAACTCATCTGAAACGACCCGAACCATTCCGGTGTCCGAATGTAACCTTCCAATATATGAATCTTTATGTATCGACCATTTCGAGACTCCTTGTCACGTCCGTAATCTCATCTAGGACTCCTAACAACCTTTGGTACATCAAATCACATAACTCATAATATAAATCGTCATTGAACGTTAAGCATGCGGACCCTACGGGTTCGAGAACTATGTAGACATGACTGGGACACATCTCCGGTCAATAACCAATAGCGGAACCTAGATGCTCATATTGGATCCTACATATTCTACAAAGATATTTATCGGTCAAACCACATAACAACATACGTCGTTCACTTTGTCATCAGTATGTTACTTGCCCGAGATTTGATCATCGGTATCATCATACCTAGTTCAATCTCGTTACCGGCAAATCTCTTTACTCGTTCCATAATGCATCATCCTGTGGCTAACTCATTAGACACATTATTTGCAAGGCTCATAGTGATGTGCATCACCGAGAGGGCCCAGAGATACCTCTCGGATACACGGATTGACAAACCCTAATCTCGATCTATGCCAACTCAACAAACACCATCAGAGACACCTATAGAGCATCTTTATAATCACCCAGTTACGTTGTGACATTTGATAGCACACTAAGTGTTCCTCCAGTATTCCGGAGTTGCATAATCTCATAGTCATAGGAACATGTATAAGTCATGAAGAAAGCAATAGCAATAAACTAAACGATTATAGTGCTAAGCTAACAGATGGGTCTAGTCCATCACATCATTCTCTAATGACGTGATCCCGTTCATCAAATGAAAACACATGTACATGGCTAGGAAACTTAACCATCTTTGATTAATGAGCTAGTCAAGTAGAGGCATACTAGGGACACTCTGTTTGTCTATGTATTCACACATGTACTAAGTTTCCAGTTAATACAATTTTAGCGTGAATAATAAACATTTATCATGATATAAGGAAATATACATAACAAATTTGTTATTGCCTCTAGGGCATATTTCCTTTAGTCTCCCTCTTGCACTAGAGTCAATAATCTAGATTACACAGTAATGATTCTAACACCCATGGACTTTTGGTGCTGATCATGTTTTGCTCGGGAGAGAGGCTTAGTCAACGGGTCTGCAACATTCAGATCCATATGTATCTTGCAAATCTCTATGTCTCCCTCCTTGACTTGATCGCGGATGGATTTGAAGCGTCTTTTGATGTGCTTGGTTCTCTTGTGAAATCTGGATTCCTTTGCCAAGGCAATTGCACCAGTATTTTCACAAAATATTTTCATTGGACCCAATGCACTAGGTATTACACCTAGATCGGATATGAACTCCTTCATCCAGACTCCTTCATTTGCTGCTTTTGAAGTAGCCATGTATCCGCTTCACACATAGATCCCGCCACGATGCTCTACTTAGAACTGCACGAACTGACAGCTCCACCATTCAATAAAAATATGTATCATTTCCGATCAACAATATGTCATCCACATATAATATCAGAAATGTTGCGGAGCTCCCACTCACTTCCTTGTAAATATAGGATTCTCCAAAAGTGTGTATAAAACCATATGCTTTGACCACACTATCAAAGTGTATATTCCAACTCCGAGATGCTTGCACCAGTCCATAAATAGATTGCTGGAGTTTGCACACTTTGTTTGCACCTTTTGGATCGACAAAACCTTCCGGTTGCATCATATACAACTCTTCTTTAAGATATCCATTAAGGAATGCAGTTTTGTCATCCATTTGCCAAATTTCATAATCATAAAATGCGGCAATTGCTAACATGATTCGGACGGACTTAAGCATCGCTACGGGTGAGAAGGTCTCATCGTAGTCAACTCCTTGAACTTGTCGAAAACCTTTCGCAACAAGTCGAGCTTTGTAGACAGTAATATTACCATCAACGTCAATCTTATTCTTAAAGATCCATTTATTCTCTATGGCTTGCTGATCATCAGACAAGTATACCAAAGTCCACGCTTTGTTCTCATACATGGATCCCAATCTCAGATTACATGGCTTCAAGCCAATTTGCGGAATCTGGGCTCACCATCGCTTCCTCATAGTTCGTAGGTTCGTCATGGTCAAGTAACATGGCCTCCAGAACAGGATTACCGTACCACTCTGGTGCGGATCTTACTCTGGTTGACCTACGAGGTTCAGTAGTAACTTGATCAGAAGTTTCATGATCATCATCATTAGCTTCCTCACTAATTGGTGTAGGAATAACTAGAACTGATTTCTGTGATGAACTACTTTCCAATAAGGGATAAGGTACAATTACATCATCAAGTTCTACTTTCCTCCCACACACTTCTTTCGAGAGAAACTCCTTCTCTAGAAAGGATCCATTCTTAGCAACAAATATCTTGCCTTCGGATCTGTGATAGAAGGTGTACCCAACAGTCTCCTTTGGGTATCCTATGAAGACACATTTCTCCGATTTGGGTTCGAGCTTATTAGGTTGAAGCTTTTTCACATAAGTATCGCAAACCCAAACTTTAAGAAACGACAACTTGGGTTTCTTGCCAAACCATAGTTCATATGGTGTAGTCTCAACGGATTTTGATGGTGCCCTATTCAACGTGAATGCAGCCGTCTCTAAAGCATAACCCCAAAATGATAGCGGTAAATCAGTAAGAGACATCATAGATCGCACCATATCTAATAAAGTGCGGTTACGACGTTCGAACACACCGTTACGCTGTGGTGTTCCAGGTGGCTTGAGTTGCGAAACTATGCCGCATTGTTTCAAATGAAGACCAAACTCATAACTCAAATATTCACCTCCATGATCAGATCGTAGAAACTTAATTTTCTTGTTACGATGATTTTCCACTTCACTCTGAAATTCTTTGAATTTTTCAAATGTTTCAGACTTATGTTTCATCAAGTAGACATACCCATATCTGCTCAAATCATTTGTGAAGGTCAGAAAATAACGATACCCTCCACGAGCATCAACACTCATCGGATCGCATACATCAATATGTATTATCTCCAATAAGTCTGTTGCTCATTTCCGGAGAACGGAGTCTTAGTCATCTTGCCCATGAGGCATGGTTCGCAAGCATCAAGTGATTCCAAAAGCCCATTAGCATGGAGTTTCTTCATGCGCTTTACACCAATATGACCTAAACGGCAGAGCCACAAATAAGTCGTATTATCATTATTAAACTTATATCTTTTGGCTTCAATACTATGAATATGTGTATCACTTCTATCGAGATTCAATAAAAATAGACCACTCATCAAGGGTGCATTACCATAAAAGATATTACTCATATAAATAGAACAACCATTATTCTCTGATTTAAATGAATAACCGTCTCGCATCAAACAAGATCTAGATATAATGTTCACGCTTAACGCTGGCACCAAATAAGAATTATTCAGGTCTAATAGTAATCTCGAAGGTAGATGTCGAGGTAGCGTACCGACTGCGATCACATCGACTTTGGAACCATTTCCCACGCGCATCGCCACCTCGTCCTTAGCCAATCTTCGCTTAATCCGTAGCCCCTATTTTAAGTTGCAAATATGAGCAACAGAACCAGTATCAAATACCCAGGCGCTACTGCGAGCATTAGTAAGGTACACATCAATAACATGTATATCAAATATACCTTTCACTTTGCCATCCTTCTTATCCGCCAAATACTTGGGGCAGTTTCGCTTCCAGTGACCAGTCCCTTTGTAGTAGAAGCACTCAGTCTCAGGCTTAGGTCCAGACTTGGGCTTCTTCACTTGAGCATCAACTTGCTTGCCGTTCTTCTTGAAGTTCCCCTTCTTCCCTTTGCCCTTTTTCTTGAAACTAGTGGTCTTGTTAACCATCAACACTTGATGCTCCTTCTTGATTTCTACCTCCGCAGCTTTTAGCATCGCGAAGAGCTCGGGAATTGTCTTATCCATCCCTTGCATATTATAGTTCATCATGAAGCTTTTGTAGCTTGGTGGCACTGATTGAAGAACTCTGTCAATGACACTATCATCAGGAACATTAACTCCCACCAGTTGAGTCAAGTGGTTGTGGTACCCACACATTCTGAGTATATGTTCACAGACATAACTATTCTCCTCCATCTTGCAGCTATAGAACTTATTGGAGACTTCATATCTCTCAATTCGGGCATTTGCTTCAAATATTAACTTCAACTCCTGAGACATCTCATATGCTCCATGATGTTCAAAATGTCGTTGAAGTCCTGATTCTAAGTCGTAAAGCATGGCACACTGAACTATCGAGTATTCATCAGCTTTGCTCTGTCAGACGTTCATAGCATCTGGTGTTTCTCCTGCAGCGGGCTTTGCACCTAGCGGTGCTTCTAGGACGTAATTCTTGTGTGCAGCAATGAGGACAATCCTCAAGTTACGGACCCAGTCCGTGTAGTTGGTACAATCATCTTTCAACTTAGCTTTCTCTAGGAACACATTAAAATTCAAAGGAACAGTAGCACGGGCCATTTATGTACAACAACATAGACATGCAAAATACTATCAGGTACTAAGTTCATGATAAATTGAAGTTCAATTAATCATATTACTTAAGAACTCCCACTTAGATAGACATCCCTCTAGTCATCTAAATGATCGAGTGACCCATATCAACTAAACCATGTACGATCATCACGTGAGATGGAGAAGTTTTCAATGATGAACATCACTATGTTGATCATATCTACTATATGATTCACGCTCGACCTTTCGGTCTCAGTGTTCCGAGGCCATATCTGCATATGCTAGGCTCGTCAAGTTTAACCTGAGTATTCTGCTTGTGCAAAACTGGCTTGCACCCATTGTATGTGAACGTAGAGCTTATCACACCTGATCATCACGTGGTGTCTCAGCATGACAAACTGTAGCAACGGTGCATACTCAGGGAGAACACTTATACCTTGAAATTAGTGAGAGATCATCTTATAATGCTACCGCCGTACTAAGCAAAATAAGATGCATAAAGGATCAATATCACATGCAATCAATATAAGTGATATGATATGGCCATCATCATCTTGTGTCTTTGATCTCCATCTCCAAAGCACCGTCATGATCACCATCGTCACCGGCTTGATACCTTGATCTCCATCATAGCATCATTGTCGTCTCACCAACTATTGCTTCCACGACTATCGCTACCGCATAGTGATAAAGTAAAGCAATTACATGGCGATTGCATTTCATACAATAAAGCGACAACCATATGGCTCCTGCCAATTGCCGATAACTTTGTTATAAAACATGATCATCTCATACAACAATTTATATAATCATGTCTTGACCATATCACATCACAGCATTTCCTGCAAAAACAAGTTAGACGTCCTCTAATTTGTTGTTGCAAGTTTTACGTGGCTGCTACGGGCTTAGCAAGAACCGTTCTTACCTACGCATAAAAAACCACAACGATTTTTCGTCAAGTGTGTTGCTTTAACCTTCAACAAGGACCGGGCGTAGTCACACTCGATTCAACTAAAGTTGGAGAAACAGACACCAACTAGCCACCTGTGTGCGAAGCACGTCGATAGAACCAGTCTCATGAACGCGGTCATGTAACGTCGGTCTGAGCCACTTCATCGAACAATACCGCCGAATCAAAGTATGACATGCTAGTAAGCAGTATGACTATTATCGCCCACAACATTTTGTGTTCTACTCGTGCATATAACATCTACGCATAGACCTGCCTCGGATGCCACTGTTGCAGAACGCAGTATTTCACAAAATTTCCTACGACCACGCAAGATCTATCTAGGAGATGCATAGCAACGAGAGGGGAGAGTGTGTTTATGTACCCTCGTAGACCAAAAGTGGAAGCGTTTAGTTACGCGGTTGATGTAGTCGAACGTCTTCGCGATCCAACCGATCAAGTACCGAACGCATGGCACCTCCGCGATCCGCACACGTTCAGCTCGGTGACGTCCCTCGTACTCTTGATCCAGCTAAGGCCGAGGGTGAGTTTCGTCAGTACGACAGCGTGTTAGCGGTGATGATGAAGTTACTGACGCAGGGCTTTGCCTAAGCACTACGACAATATGACCAAGGTGTAAAACTGTGGAGGTGGCACCGCACATGGCTAAAGATCAACTTGTGTGTCTATGGGGTGCCCCCTCCCTCGTATATAAAGGAGGGGAGGAGGAGGAGGGCCGGTAGAAAGGGGCGCGACAAAGGGGGGAATCCTACTCCTAGTAGGAGTAGGTTCCCCCCTTTCCTAGTCCTAGTAGGAGAAGAAGGAAGGAGAGGAAGAAGAGAAGGAAAGGGGGCGCGACCCCCTAGCCCTAGTCCAATTCGGTTTGGGCTAGGGGGGCGCCACATCTTGGCCTGCTGCTACCTCTTGAGCACCGCGTTGGTTTTCCCTTGAAGAGGAAAGGTGATGTAGCAAAGTAGCGTAAGTATTTCCCTCAGTTTTTGAGAACCAAGGTATCAATCCAGTAGGAGGCTACGCGCGAGTCCTTCGCACCTACACAAAACAAATAAATCCTCGCAACCAACGCGATAAGGGGTTGTCAATCCCTACACGGTCACTTACGAGAGTGAGATCTGATAGATATGATAAGATAATATTTTGGTATATTTATGATAAAGATGCAAAGTAAAATAAAAGGCAATGAAAATAACTAAGTGTTGGAAGATTAATATGATGAACATAGACACGGGGCCATAGGTTTCACTAGTGGCTTCTCTCAAGAATATAAGTATTTTACGGTGGGTGAATAAATTACTGTTCAGCAATTGACAGAATTGAGCATAGTTATGAGAATTTTTAGGTATAATCATGTATATAGACATCACGTCCGAGACAAGTAGACCGACTCCTGCCTGCATCTACTACCATTACTCCACACATCGATCGCTATCCAGCATGCATCTAGAGTATTAAGGTCATAAGAATAGAGTAATACCTTAATCAAGATGACATGATGTAGAGGGATAAATTCATGCAATATGATAAAAAAACCACCTTGTTATCCTCAATGGCAACAATACAATACATGCCTTGCTGCCCCTACTATCACTGGGAAAGGACACCGCAAGATTGAACCCAAAGCTAAGCACTTCTCCCATTGCAAGAAAGATCAATCTAGTAGGCCAAACCAAACTGATAATTCGAAGAGACTTGCAAAGATAACCAATCATATTTGTTCATAGATAAACTTGATCATAAACCCACAATTCATCGGTCTCAACAAACACACAGCAAAATAAGATTACATCGAATAGATCTCCACAAGAGAGGGGGAGAACTTTGTATTGAGATCCAAAAAGAGAGAAGAAGCCATCTAGCTAATACCTATGGACCCAAAGGTCTGAGGTAAACTACTCACACTTCATCGGAAGGGCTATGGTGTTGATGTAGAAGCCCTCCGTGATTGATGCCCCCTCTGGTGGAGCTCCGGAATAGGCCCCAAGATGGGATCTCGTGGATACAGAGTGTTACGGCGGTGGAATTAGGGTTTTGGCTCCGTATCTGATTGTTTGGGGGTACGTAAGTATATATAGGAGGAAGAAGTACATCGGTGGAGCAATAGGGGGACCACGAGGGTGGAGGGCACGCCTGGGGGGGGGGGGGTAGGCGCGCCCCTACCTTGTGGCTTCCCTGTTGGTTGCTTGACGTAGGGTCCAAGTCTCGTGGATCATGTTCGTTCCGAAAATCACGTTCCCGAAGGTTTCATTCCGTTTGGACTCTGTTTGATATTCTTTTTCTGCGAAACTCTAAAATAAGCAAAAAACAACAATTCTGGGCTGGGCCTCCGGTTAATAGGTTAGTCCCAAAAATAATATAGAAGTGAATAATAAAGCCCAATAATGTCCAAAACAGAAGATAATATAGCATGGGGCAATCAAAAATTATAGATACATTGGAGACGTATCAAGCATCCCCAAGCTTAATTCCTACTCGTCCTCGAGTAGGTAAATGATAAAAACAGAATTTTTGATGTGGAATGCTACTAGGCATAATTTCAATGTAATTCTTCTTAATTGTGGCATGAATGTTCAGATCCGAAAGGTTCAAGATAAAAGTTAATATTGACATAGAAATAATAATACTTCAAGCATACTAACTAAGCAATTATGTCTTCTCAAAATAACATGGCCAAAGAAAGTTCATCCCTACAAAATCATATAGTTTAATCATGCTCCATTTTCGTCACACAAGAATGCTCTCATTATGCACAACCCCGATGACAAGCCAAGCAATTGTTTCATACTTTAGTAATCTCAAACTTTATAAACCTTCACGCAATACATGAGCATGAGCCATGGATATAGCACTATGGGTGGAATAGAGTATAATGATGGGGGTTATGTGGAGAAGACAAAAAGGAGAAAGTCCCACATCAACAAGGCTAATCAATGAGCTATGGAGATGCCCATTGATTGATGTTAATGCAAGGAGTAGGGATTGCCATGCAACAGATGCACTAGAGCTATAAATGTATGAAAGCTCAACAAAAGAAACTAGTGGGTGTGCATCCAACTTGCTTGCTCACGAAGACCTAGGGCACTTGAGGAGGCCCATTGTTGGAATATACAAGCCAAGTTCTATAATGAAAAATTCCCACTAGTATATGAAAGTGACAAAACAAGAGACTCTCTATCATGAAGATCATGGTGCTACTTTGAAGCACAAGTGTGGAAAAGGATAGTAGCATTGTCCCTTTTCATTTTTTTTCAGGCCTTTTTTTATTTGGCCTTTCTCTCTTTTTTTATTGGGTCAATGCTCTATTAAATGATGATCATCACACTTTTATTTATTTACAACTCAATGATTAGAGCTCGATACTAGAACAAGGTATGACTCTATATGAATGCCTCCGGCGGTGTACCGGGATATGCAATGAACCAAGAGTGACATGTATGAAAGAATTATGAACGGTGGCCTTGCCACAAATACTATGTCAACTACATGATCATGCAAAACAATATGACAATGATGAACGTGTCATGATGAACGGGATGGTGGAAAGTTGCATGGCAATATATCTCGGAATGGCTATGGAAATGCCATAATAGGTAGGTTTGGTGGCTGTTTTGAGGAAGATATAAGGAGGTTTATGTGTGAAAGAGTGTATCATATCACGGGGTTTGGATGCACCGGCGAAGTTTGCACCAACTCTCAATGTGAGAAAGGGCAATGCACGGTACCGAAGAGGCTAGCAGTGATGGAAAGGTGAGAGTGCGTATAATCCATGGACTCAACATTAGTCATAAAGAACTCACATACTTATTGCAAAAATCTACAAGTCATCGAAAACCAAGCACTACGCGCATGCTCCTAGGGGGATAGATTGGTAGGAAAAGACCATCGCTCGTCCCCGACCGCCACTCATAAGGAGGACAATCATAGAACACCTCATGTTTCAAATCTGTTACATAACGTTTACCATACGTGCATGGTACGGGACTTGCAAACTTCAACACAAGTATTTCTCAAATTCACAACTACTCAACTAGCACAACTTTAATATCACTACCTCCATATCTCAAAACAATCATGAAGCATCAAACTTTTTTTAGTATTCAAAACACTCATAAGAAAGTTTTTACTAATCTTGAATACCTAGCATATTAGGATTATTTAAGCAAATTACCATGCTACTTAAGACTATCAAAATAATCTAAGTAAAGCATGAGAGGTCAATAGTTTCTATAAAACAAATCCACCACCGTGCTCTAAAATATATAAGTGAAGTACTAGAGCAAAACTATATAACTCAAAAGATATAAGTGAAGAACATAGAGTATTCTAATGATTTCCGAATCATGTGTGTATCTCTCAAAAGGTGTGTACAGAAAATATGATTGTGGTAAACTAAAAATCAAAGACTCAAATCATACAAGACGCTCCAAGCAAAACACATATCATGTGGTGAATAAAAATATAGCTCCAAGTAAAGTTACCGATGGAAGTAGACGAAAGAGGGGATGCCTTCCAGGGCATCCCCAAGCTTTGGCTTTTTGGTGTCCTTATATTATCTTGGGGGTGCCATGGGCATCCCCAAGCTTAGGCTCTTGCCACTCCTTGTTGCATAATCCATCAAATCCTTACCCAAAACTTGAAAACTTCACAACACAAAACTTAAAGTAGAAAATCTCGTGAGCTCCGTTAGCGAAAGAAAACAAAAGACCACTTCAAGGTACTGTAATAAACTCATTCTTTATTTATATTGGTGTTAAACCTGCTGTATTCCAACTTCTATATAGTTTATAAACTATTTTACTAGCCATAGATTCATCAAAATAAGCAAACAACACACGAAAAACAGAATCTGTCAAAAACAGAACAGTCTGTAGTAATCTATAGCTAGCGCAAGATCTGGAACCCCAAAAATTCTAAAATAAATTGCTGGACGTGAGTAATTTATCTATTAATCGTCTGCAAAAACAATTAACTAAATATCACTTTCCAAATAAAAATGGAAGCAGTTCTCGTGATCGCTAAAGTTTCTATTTTTTACAGCAAGATTAACAAGACTTTCGCCAAGTCCTCCCAACGGTTCTACTTGGCACAAACACTAATTAAACACAAAAAACACAACCAAAACATAGATTAGATAAATTATTTATTACCAAACAGGAGCAAAAAGCAAGGAATAAAAATAAAATTGGGTTGTCTCCCAACAAGCGCTATCGTTTAACGCCCCTAGCTAGGCATAAAAATCAAGAATAGATCTAGGTATTGCCATCTTTGGTAGGCAATCCATAAGTGGCTCTCATAATAGATTCATAAGGTAATTTAATTTTCTTTCTAGTAAAGTGTTCCATGCCTTTACTTAATGGAAATTGGAATATAATATTTCCTTCCTTCGTATCAATAATTGCACCAATCGTTCTAAGGAAAGGTCTACCAAGAATAATAGGACATGAAGGATTGCAATATATGTCAAGAACAATAAAATCTACGGGCACATAGTTCATATTTGCAACAATAAGAACATCATTAATTCTTCCCATAGGTTTCTTAATAGTGAAATCCGCAAGGTGCAAGTTTAAAGAGCAATCATCAAAATCACGGAAACCTAACAAATCACACAAGATCTTTGGAATCATGGAAACACTAGCACCCAAATCACACAAAGCATAGCATTCATGATCTTTAATTTTAATTTTAATAGTTGGTTCCCACTCATCATAAAGTTTTCTATGGATAGAAACTTCCAACTCAAGTTTTTCTTCACAAGATTGCATCAAAGCATCAACGATATGTTTGGTAAAAGCTTTATTTTGACTATAAGCATGAGGAGAATTTAGCATGGATTGCAAAAAGGAAATAATATCTATCAAAGAGCAGCTATCATAATTAAATCCCTTGAAATCCAAAATATTAGGTTCATTAACATCTAGAGTTTTGATCTCTTCAATCCCACTTTTATCAAATTTAGCAACAAGATCTAAAAACTTCGAATTTTTGGAACGCCTTCTAGGTAAAGGTGGATCATATTCAGTCCCATCATTATGAAGTTCATATTTCAAAAAAAATATTTAATAGGGGACACCTCAATAATTTTAGATCTTCATCTTTATTATTATGGAAACTAGAAGAACACACTCTTATAAAGGAATCTTTCTTAGCACGCATCCTAGCGGTTCTTTCTTTGCACTCATCAATGGAAATTCTCATGGCTTTGAGAGACTCATTGATATCATGCTTAGGAGGAATATATCTGAGTTTTAAAGAATCAACATCAAAATAAATTCTATCAACGTTCCTAGCCAAATCATCGACTTTAAACAGTTTCTCTTCAAGCAAAGCATTGAAATTCTTTTGTGAATTCATAAATTCCTTAACACTAGTCTCAAATTTAGAGGGCATCTTATTAAAATTTCCATAAGAATTGTGTCAGCGTTCTGGGAATGGGGGTCCCCAGACTTGCCTGCCTGCGGCCTGCGGCTTGGCTCAAAGGGGGGCCTAGCACGGCCCATCTTCACCAACACAGACCCAAGACCCTCGCGAGGGGCCAAGCCTCGCGGGGAAGACGACGTGGAGCTTCCTCAGGCACGGCCTCATCAGGCTGGCTCGCGAGGAGGCGGAGAGATCAAGGCGGGGTACCTCACGAGGTGCCCGTGACGCAAGCCATGACGACCAAGGGCGCCAGGCGGGTGCCAGCCCGCATAGTGTCCTCCTTTCCTCTTTTGTGCAAAGGGGGCAAGCGCAGCCGCGGAGTACCGAGGCATCAGGCAAAGGTTGCCATTTCGATGCAACATGACCAGGACCAGGAGGACTGCAAGACGGAGGTCATTGTGGAGCCCAAGACGGCGTCACCACCAGAGCTTTGTGCAGGCGAAGACTACTTTTGTCAGGATAGCTAGTACTAGTTGTCCCCCTTCAAATTAGCCCGCCATTGTTGGCTCCCTTCCCGCTCGATATTTGGGAAGAGGACCAGGGCCTCTATAAATAGGACTAGCCACCCCTAGGGGAGAGGGGCATCAACAATCGGAGAGAGAGAGAGAGAGAAGGGTGACCGAACTCCTCCCAGCAGTTCATCGCCCCAGCCAAGAACAGACCCTCGTGAGGCTGTTCTTCCTTGTATTGTTCATCATCATCAGCCCAAGAGGCAATCCACCACGCCACACACTGGAGTAGGGTATTACACCACAACGGTGGCCTGAACCAGTATAAACCCTGTGTCTCTCGTGTTGTTCTTTCCATAGCTTAGATCTTAGCGAGGCGGAGGGGTGCAGGTAGGTAGGAGGCGAAATCTCCGCGCGCACCCCAGTGTTCGAACCTCAAGGGTCTGCTGGAACCCGAAATCCGACATTTGGCGCGCCAGGTAGGGGTGCACCGGAGTTTTCTCTTCCGCCACCGCCACGGCCTGCCTCGTGATGAGTAGCGCGTCGCCCGCTCCGGCCGCCGGCGCCAACACAGGGGCAGGGGGCTTCGAGCCATGGCCCCAGCCCTGCAATGGGTACGATGGTCGGACAAGTTCAAGCCAACGACGCCGCCGCGCTATGGCGGCGCGACAGATCCACTGGCCTTCTTGCTGGCGAGCGAGGAGGCCCTCCTCGAAGCTGGAGGTGACGATAGGGTCATGGACAACTGGCTCCCCATGGCCCTCACTGGCGCTCCGCGCACATGGCTGCTCCACCTGCCGGCAGCCTCCGTGGCCTCTTGGGAAGAGCCCTGCAGCCTCTCCCCCGCCCATCGCGCTACACTAACACCCCCGGTCGTCGCGGCCCTCCTGGGCGGCTTGCAGGCACCGCCACCACGTCAAGCCATTCATCCGCCGGGTCAGCGCCGCTTCCACGCGGCAGGGGGCTCTCCCGGACTGGGCGGCGCCCAAGGCCGGCCTGACCTTCAGCTCGGAGGACCACCCCTCCAACTCGGCCTGCTCGGGTGCGCTCCCCATGCTGTGCACCCCCACCATCTGCTAGGTGGCCGCCACCAGAACTCTCATCGATGGCAGTGCGGGCCTCAGCGTGCTCTCGGTCGAGGCCTTCAACCTCCTCTGCATATCCCTGGAACGGCTGCAACCCAGCCGGTCCTTCTCAGGCGTTGGGGGCGGATCATCCAGCTCCTTGGGACAGATCCGGCTCCCAGTAACCTTCGGCACCTACAACAACTTCCCCACGGAGCTGGCCGACTTCGACATCGCCCCCATCGGCCTCCCCTACAAGGCCATCCTCGGCTACCCAGCGTTGGCCCAGTTCATGGCCGCGATGCACCCGACGTACAACCTCCTGAAGATGCCCGGGAGCAGCGGTGTCCTCACCGTGCACGGGGACACCGGAGACGCGCTGCGGGTGCTCAAGCTCGCCTTCAAGACGGCGGCGTCGGCACAGCCCGCCGACTTGGAGACTCCCGAGCCCAAGGGGGCTGCACCCGGCAAGAAGAAACAGTTGTTCACCCAAGACAAGGCAGAAACCAAGCAGATACCCGTCGATGAGGACGGGTCCACCAATGCTACTTTCACCATAGGCGCCAACCTCGAACCCGAGCAGGAGGAGGCCCTGGTCGGGTTCCTGCGCGCAAACAAGAAGGTATTCGCTTGGGAGCCTGACCAGTTGGCAGGGATCCCTAGGAGAGTAATCGAGCATCACCTCAATGTGTGCCCCAACGTGAGCCCTGTGAAGCAGAAGGCAAGGCGGCAGTCCACAGAAATAGCAGGCCTTCATTGTCCAAGAGACCCGCAAATTAGAAGCCGCTGGGGTCATTCGCGAGGTCCGATACCCGGATTGGTTGGCCAACCCTGTTGTTGTGTCAAAGAAGGGAGGGAAGGAGCGCATGTGTGTCGACTTCACCAACCACAACAAAGCATGCCCGCAAGATCCGTTCCCGCTCCCACGCATCGACCAGATTGTCGATTCCACCGCGGAATGCGACCTGCTATGCTTCTTGGATGCCTTCTCTGGGTATCACCAGATCAAGATGGCGGTAGAAGACGTCGAAAAGACAGCCTTCCTAACCCCGTGTGGGGTGTACTGCTACACATGCATGCCATTCGGGCTGCGTAACGCAGGGGCGACCTTTCAGCGGCTGATGCACATCACCTTGGGCCCGCAGCTCAGGAAGAATGTTGAAGCTTACGTCGATGACATTGTGGTAAAGTCTCGGGAGGCCAGGACCCTGATACAAGACCTGGAGGAAACCTTCGCGAGCCTCAACGCAGTGAACCTACGGCTCAACCCAGAGAAGTGTGTGTTCGGAGTCCCCTCGGGCAAGCTCTTGGGTTTCCTCGTGTCCCACCGAGGCATCGAGGCTAACCCGGAAAAGGTCAAAGCGGTGGAAGACATGAGCCCGCCAAAGACCCTCAGAGAAATGCCGAAGCTCACTGGGCGCGTGACCGCGCTAGGGCGCTTCATCTCCAAGTTGGGGGAACGAGCGCTGCCCTTCTTCCAGCTAATGAAGAAAAATGGGCCCTTTGAGTGGACTGAAGAGGCCGACAAGGCGTTCCAGGATCTCAAGAGATACCTGACCAGCCCACCGGTCATGGTGGCTCCGCGCCCTCAAGAGCTCCTGGTGCTTTACCTCGCCGTCACTCCATATTCTGCCAGCGCAGCCCTGGTGGCGGTTAGAGAGGAGCGTCGAATCAAAACCGCAGCAGCATCCCGGGACAAGGCAAAACAGGAACAAGGAAGGCCCAAAGAGACCGCCACCGCGGCTGAGGAGGATCAGCCGCCGCAGAGGAGTGCACCGGAGGCGGAAGAGGCCCCTCCCCCAGATGGCCAGCCTCAGGAGGCCTCATCGCCTCAAGAGGCGCCATGGTCTCCGAAGGGAGCCGCCAGCACTGATGCACCCAACCTCGTCGAGCACCCGGTGTGCTTCGTCAGCACGGTGTTGTGGGATGCGAGTGCATGCCTCAGAAACTCCTCCTCGCGCTACTGGTGGCCTCGCGCAAGCTGCGGCACTATTTTCAGGGTCACCCCATCAAGGTCGTCTCGTCATACCCCCTGGAGAGAGTGCTCAGGAGCCCTAACTCAGCTGGAAGGGTCGCTGAGTGGAACATACAACTTCAAGTGTTTCAGCTCGAATTCAGCACGACCAAAGTCATCAAGGGAGCAGCATTGGCGGATTTTGTGGCAGAATGGACGGAGGCACCAGGCCTCAAGGCCGACGAGAATCGGTCCCTCTCCCCAGGAAGCGAGGCGAAAGGCTGGGTCATGTACTTCGATGGGGCGTTCTCCAGGCATGGTGCTGGGGCTGGGGCGGTGGTTATATCGCCCACTTAGGACAAGCTCCACTACGCTGTGCAGCTCTGTTTCCAGCAAGGTGAAAAGGTCTCCAACAACATAGCGGAGTATGAAGGTTTAATAGCGGGCTTGAAGGCCGCAACTGCCCTGGGGGTGAAACGCCTCACCATCAAGGGCGATTCGTAGCTCCTTGTCAATTTCTCCAATAAGGTGTACGAGCCGAAAGATGAGCACATGGAAGCCTACCTTGCGGAGGTCCGCAGGATGGAGAAGCAGTTCTGGGGGTTGGAGTTGCAGCATGTGCTTCGTGGCACCAATCAGGAGGTCGACGACATCGCCAAACGGGCGTCCAGGCGGTTACCTCAGGAGCCTGGCGTTTTCGAGGAGTGGCTCTTCAAGCCCTCAGCCCTGCCGTCATTGTCAAACATGGCTCAGCCTCGGGAGAAGCTCCCCCAGCCACCTGCCTCAGGAGCTCCAGCATGTGGCCCGGCCTCAGGAGCACGCCTGCTCCTGACGATGGAACCTCAGGAGGGATGCTGGATCATGGAGCTCCGGAGTTACTTAACACAAGGGACCCTGCCGGAGAAGGAGGAGGAAGCGGAGCGAGTGGCACGCCAGGCCACGGCATACTGCATCAAGGATGGAGAGCTCTACCGGAAGCGACCAAATGATGTATCCCTGTGCTGCATCTCCAGGGAGCAAGGGAAGGAACTGCTGGAAGATATACACGGCGGAGACTGTGGACATCATTCATCATCACGGACCCTCGTCGGCAAGGCGTTCCGCAGTGGGTTTTATTGGCCCACCACTCTCAATGACGCCGTCGAACTAGTGAAAGCTTGTGAGGCCTGCCAGTTCCACGCCAAGCAGATCCATCAGCTAGCATGAGGCCTGCAGACTATACCCCTTTCATGGCCATTCGCAGTCTGGGGGCTGGACATCTTGGGCCCGTTTCCTATGGCGCCAGGGGGCTACGGCTACCTCTACGTCGCCGTGGACAAGTTCACCAAGTGGGCTGAAGTAGAGGTTGTCCGCACCATTCCCGCGGGTTCTGCAGTCAAGTTCATCAAGGGCATCGTGAGCCGGTTCGGGGTGCCGAACCGCATCATCACGGACAACGGTTCGTAGTTCACCAGTAACCTCTTCAAAACATACTGTCTAACCTTGGAACACAGATATGCTACGCTTCGGTGGTGCACCCCCGAAGCAACGGCCAGGCCGAGCGAGCCAACGCAGAGGTCCTGAGGGGCCTCAAGACCAGGACGTTCAAGAAGAAGCTGGAGGTCTGCGGCAGAGGTTGGTACGACGAGCTTTAGTCCGTGTTGTGGTCCATCCGCACAACCGCGACCAAGCCAACTGGAGAGACCCCGTTCTTCCTGGTCTATGGAGCCGAAGCTGTCCTCCCTCACGAGGTCAGACGTCGCTCCGCGCGGGTCCTGGCGTTCGACGAGGCACAGCAGGACGCCATGCGGGGGATGGACCTCGTGCTGGGGGAGGAACATCGCCGAGAAGCCGCGCTGCGAGCGGCAAGGTACCAACTAGCACTGTGGCGATATCACTGCCGCTACATCCGCCCCAGAACTCTCGAGGTAGGAGACCTCGTGCTCAGGCGGGTTCTCTCCAGGGAGGGGCTGCACAAGCTCTCTCCATGTGGGAGGGCCCGTTCAAAGTTGTTCATATTTCCAGGCCCGGCTCCGCGCACTGGGAGACTCAGGAGGGGGTGCCGGTCCAGAACGCATGGAACATCCAGCACCTACGGAGGTTCTACCCCTAAAAAGGCCCAGAGCCTGTGAAGAAGGCGAATGCTTGTGAAGCTGTCGCGTTTTGGAAAAGGCCCAGAGCCTGTGAAGAAGGCGAATGCCTGTGAAGCTGTCGCGTTTTGGAAAAGGCCCAGAGCCTGTGAAGAAGGCGAATGCCTGTGAAGCTGTCGCGTTTTGGAAAAGGCCCAGAGCCTGTGAAGAAAGCGAATACCTGTGAAGCTGTCGCGTTTTGGAAAAGGCCCAAAGCCTGTGAAGAAGGCGAATGCCTGTGAAGTTGTCGCGTTTTGGAAAAGGCCCGGAGCCTGTGAAGAAGGCCAACGCCTGTGAAGCTCTCCGCCCGTGACACTCTCATGTAATAATGAGTTGGGGTTGTACACGCCCCGGAGTCTCAGGAGCGCCGGCCTCAGGCCCTGGGGCTCCCTCCCACGCCCAGTGGCAGCACTTAGCTCCGCGCTGGTGAGAAGACGTCGAAGACTAGATTAGGTGCCGGACGCGGCTTTTCATTTGCTTTCCGCAGTTGGCTTGTTCCTTCTCATTCAAAGTTTTACTGAAGTTGTTGCCATCTTTGGCTTGTGGTTCTTCGACTTTTCACTCTCCCGCCTCGATTTCTCTTATGCAAGGCCTCGCGAGGGGGGGGGGGACAGCCGACCGCCCTCGCGAGTGTTCCTGTCCTAGTCGTTCAAAGGGTTCGCGACCTGGGTCCATTACAGGAGCACCCCTCCAGTCCGTGCCCCACGGGCATCGCGACACAAACACAGGGCCTGGGTCGGTCGCCCCCCACAGCTGGGGCCGGGAACTATCCACACGCGGGCACGCAGCCGGAAGGCACGATAACGGAAGCAAAACGATGATTAACAGCAATAACCCAAACACGCCCCCGCGGGGCTCCACACTACTGTCTTTTTTACGCAGGAAAAGGAAAAGAACGAATAGATCAGGCGCAGCTCGCCTCACACAGGCCTGCAGGGAAGACTCGAGCTGCCTCCGGGGCTCAGGTAGACTCCCTCTTGTGCTTCACCGGGGCGCGACGGCGGGCGGACACACTACCACCTCCCAAGCAGATGCGACGGCATGGAGGCTGACCGCGGCCACCGCTAGAAGAGTCGCCACCTGAAGAAGAACCGGAGAAGCTTGGGGAACCCCGAGCGCTGCCAGTCACGCGAACGCTGTCTTCTCCATCATCGCCGGAGCTGGGTTCCCGGCCACGGTCGTCGTCCTCGGGGCAGCACCCTGCGCGGCGACCATCTTCCCCAAACACCCTCACGTAGAGGGTGGCATCGCTGTCAAACTTGAAGTGCAGGGTGCAACGACGGCTCAGGCCACGCACGCGGGCAAACGTCTGCCAACCGCGGGCCAGGGCCAGGCTCCCGGCTGCGGAGACCTCCAGTGAAGCCCATGAGGCCCGGCTGCAGCAGCCGTCGGCCTGAAGTCAGAGGCCGCCCGGGGCACCGACCGGGAGCTCGCCGAGGAGGAAGCGAGGAAGCGGAAGCCGGGTGCTAGTCGGCTCCGCCGACCACACGACGAACTCCGGCAACACCTCTGCAGCGCGAAAGCGCGGCCTAGGGGGACGCGCGACCGGAGCGCGCCCCCGGCCGCAGCAATCCACCCGTGGCCGTGCTGAAAATCGCCTCCATGGCCGCGGGGAGCTGCCGTGGTGGCCACAGGATGTTTGCGAGGGTGCCCTCGGCCGCGCTTGGGCGAGGGAGAGGCAGGCTCAACCTGGCGAGCCCTCCCCTTCTTTGCGGCCGAGAACCTCCTCGACGGGGCCATGAAGAAGAAGGAGAAGAAAGGGGGGATGAACTGGAAGGGCGCGCGCCGATCCGTACTTATAGCTGGCGAGGGCCAACCGACGGCCCCCACGATCGCAGGTAATTATGACCCGCTTTGCATGCAGGGACTTAACCAATCCGTGCAGTTGCCGAGGCGCCATGGGGAAGTGGAGACGCCCACGTCTAATCAACCGCCACGCGGCGCCCAAGACCGTAGGCTGTTAGGGCCCGCGGCTCTTCGCTCTTGCCCTTTCGCCTCCCTGCACGGCCAAGCCCGGGCGCGCCTTGGGCCCGGGGGCTACTGTCGGCATTCTGGGAACGGGGGTCCCCAGACTTGCCTGCCTGCGGCCTGCGGCGTGGCTCAAAGGGGGGCCCAACATGGCCCATCTTCACCAACACAGACCCAAGACCCTCGCGAGGGGCCAAGCCTCGCGGGACGGACGACGCGGAGCTTCCTCAGGCACGGCCTCATCAGGCTGGCTCGCGAGGAGGCGGAGAGATCAAGGTGGGGTACCTCACGAGGTGCCCGTGACGCAAGCCATGACGACCAAGGGCGCCAGGCGGGTGCCAGCCCGCACAGTGTCCTCCTTTCCTCTTTTGTGCAAAGGGGGCAAGCGCAGCCATGGAGTACCGAGGCATCAGGCAAAGGTTGCCATTTCGATGCAACAAGACCAGGACCAGGAGGACTGCAAGATGGAGGTCATTGTGGAGCCCAAGACGGCGTCACCACCAGAGCTTTGTGCAGGCGAAGACTACTTTTGTCAGGATAGCTGGTACTAGCTGTCCCCCTTCAAATTAGCCCGCCATTGTTGGCTCCCTTCCCGCTTGATATTTGGTAAGATAACCAGGGCCTCTATAAATAGGACTAGCCACCCCCAGGGGAGAGGGGCATCAACAATCGGAGAGAGAGAGAAGGGTGACCGAACTCCTCCCAGCAGTTCATTGCCCCAGCCAAGAACAGACCCTCGCGAGGCTGTTCTTCCTTATATTGTTCATCATCATCAGCCCAAGAGGCAATCCACCACGCCACACACTGGAGTATGGTATTACACCACAACGGTGGCCCGAACCAGTATAAACCCTGTGTCTCTCGTGTTGTTCTTTCCATAGCTTAGATCTTAGCGAGGTAGAGGGGTGCAGGTAGGTAGGAGGCGAAATCTCCGTGCGCACCCCAGTGTTCGAACCTCAAGGGTCTGCCGGAACCCGAAATTCGACAAATTGTTGTAGGAATTACCATAATTATTAAAGGAATTACTAGGATAAGGCCTAGGATTAAAGTTTCCTCTATACGTGTTGTTACCAAAATTATTCCTACCAACAAAATTCACATCCATAGATTCATTATTATTCTCAATCAAAGTAGACAAAGGCATATCATTAGGATCAGAAGAAACACTCTTAGTAGCAAATAATTTCATAAGTTCATCCAACTTTCCACTCAAAACATTAATTTCTTCTATCGCATGCACTTTTTTATTAGTAGATCTTTCAGTGTGCCATTGAGAATAATTAACCATAATATTATCTAGGAGTTTAGTAGCTTCTCCTAAAGTGATTTCCATAAAAGTGCCTCCCGCGGCCGAATCTAAAAGATTTCTAGAAGCAAAATTCAATCCGGCATAAATTTTTTGTATAATCATCCACAAATTCAAACCATGTGTTGGGCAATTACGTATCATTAATTTCATCCTCTCCCAAGCTTGTGCGACATGTTCATGATCAAGTTGCTTAAAATTCATAATATCGTTTCTAAGAGAGATGATCTTAGCGGGAGGAAAATACATAGAGATAAAAGCATCTTTGCACTTATTCCAAGAATTAATACTATTTTTAGGCAAAGACGAAAACCAAGCTTTAGCACGATCTCTAAGCGAAAAAGGAAATAGCTTCAATTTAACAATATCATTATCAACATCTTTCTTCTTTTGCATATCACACAAATCAACGAAGCTATTTAGATGGGTAGCGGCATCTTCACTAGGAAGGCCGGAAAATGGATATTTCATGACAAGATTCAGCAAGGCAGCATTAATTTCACAAGATTCAGCATCGGTAAGAGGAGCAATCGGAGTGCTAATAAAATCATTGTTGTTGGGATTGGTAAAGTCACACAATTTAGTGTTATCTTGAGGCATCGTGACAAGCAAGCAATCCAACACACAAGCAAACGATGGACGGGCAAAAAGAGGCAAATAGAGAAAGAAAGGGAGGATAGAGAGAGAAGGCGAATAAAACGGCAAGGGTGAAGTGGGGAAGAGAAAAACGGGAGGTAAATGGCAAATAATGTAATGCAGGAGATAAGGGTTTGTGATGGGTACTTGGTATGTTGACTTTTGCGTAGACCTCCCCAGCAACGGCGCCAGAAATCCTTCTTGCTACCTCTTGAGCACTGCGTTGGTTTTCCCTTGAAGAGGAAAGGGTGATGCAGCAAAGTAGCGTAAGTATTTCCCTCAATTTTTGAGAACCAATGTATCAATCCAGTAGGAGGCTACGCGCGAGTCCCTCGCACCTACACAAAACAAATAAATCCTCGCAACCAACGCGGTAAGGGGTTGTCAATCCCTACACGATCACTTACGAGAGTGAGATCTGATAGATATGATAAGATAATTTTTTTGGTATTTTTATGATAAAGATGCAAAGTAAAATAAAAGGCAATGAAAATAACTAAGTGTTGGAAGATTAATATGATGAACATAGACCCGGGGGCCATAGGTTTCACTAGTTGCTTCTCTCAAGAGCATAAGTATTTTACGGTGGGTGAACAAATTACTGTTGAGCAATTGACAGAATTGAGCATAGTTATGAGAATATATAGGTATGATCATGTATATAGGCATCACGTCCGAGACAAGTAGACCGACTCCTGCCTGCATATACTACTATTACTCCACACATCGACCGCTATCCAGCATGCATCTAGAGTATTAAGTTCATAAGAACAGAGTAACGCCTTAAGCAAGATGACATGATGTAGAGGGATAAATTCATGCAATATGATAAAAAACCCACATTGTTATCCTTGATGGCAACAATACAATATGTGCCTTGCTGCCCCTACTGTCACTGGGAAAGGACACACAATATTGAACCCAAAGCTAAGCACTTCTCCCATTGCAAGAAAGATCAATCTAGTAGGCCAAACCAAACTGATAATTCAAAGAGACTTGCAAAGATAACCAATCATACATAAAAGAATTTAGAGAAGATTCAAATATTGTTCATAGATAAACTTGATCATAAACCCACAATTCATTGGTCTCAACAAACACACCGCAAAAGAAGATTACATCGAATAGATCTCCACAAGAGAGGGGGAGAACTTTGTATTGAGATCCAAAAAGAGAGAAGAAGCCATATAGCTAATAACTATGGACCCGAAGGTCTGTGGTGTTGATGTAGAAGCCCTCCGTGATCGATGCCCCCTCTGGCGGAGCTCCGGAACAGGCCCCAAGATGGGATCTCGTGGATACAGAAAGTTACGGCAGTGGAATTAGGGTTTTGGCTCCGTATCTGATCGTTTGGGGGTATGTAGGTATATATAGGAGGAATAAGTACACCGGTGGAGCAATAAGGGGCCCATGAGGGTGGAGGGCGCGCCTAGGGGGTAAGCGCACCCCTACCTCGTGGCTTCCCTGTTAGTTGCTTGAGTAGGGTCTAAGTCTCCTGGATCATGTTCATTTCGAAAATCACGTTCCCGAAGGTTTCATTCCGTTTGGACTCCGTTTGATATTCTTTTTCTGCGAAACTCTGAAATAGGCAAAACACAGCAATTCTGGGCTCGGCCTCCGGTTAATAGCTTAGTCCTAAAAATAATATAAAAGTGAATAATAAAGCCCAATAATGTCCAAAACAGAAGATAATATAGCATGGAGCAATCAAAAATTACAGATACGTTGGAGACATATCACCTGCCTCCTCTCTTCCACCATTAGGCTCATGAGGTCCAATGACTTCCTGGAGGGGGTTCCGATAACCCCCGGTACTCCGAAACTCATCCGAAATGACCCGAACCATTCTGGTGTCTGAATGTAACCTTCCAATATATGAATCTTTATGTCTCGACCATCTCGAGACTCCTCGTCACGTCCGTGATCTCATCTGGGACTCCAAACAACCTTCGGTACATCAAATTACATAACTCATAATATAAATCGTCATGGAACATTAAGCGTGCGGACCCTACGGGTTCGAGAACTATGTTGACATGATCGAGACACATCTCCGGTCAATAACCAATAGCGAAACCTGGATGCTCATATTGGCTCCTACATATTCTATGAAGATCTTTATTGGTCAAACCGCATAACAATATACGTTGTTCCCTTTGTCATTGGTATGTTACTTGCCCGAGATTTGATCGTGGGTATCATCATACCTAGTTCAATCTCGTTACTGGCAAGTATCTTTACTCGTTCCTTAATGCATCATCCCGTGGCTAACTAATTAGACACATTACTTGCAAGGCTCATAGTGATGTGCATTACCGAGAGGGCCCAGAGATACCTCTCCGATACACGGAGTGACAAATCCTAATCTCGATCTATGCCAACTCAACAAACACCATTGGAGACACCTGTAGAGAATCTTTATAATCACCCAGTTATGTTGTGACGTTTGATAGCACACTAAGTGTTCCTCCGGTATTCGGGAGTTGCATAATCGCATAGTCATAGGAACATGTATAAGTCATGAAGAAAGCAATAGCAATAAACTAAACGATCATAGTGCTAAGCTAACGGATGGGTCTAGTCCATCACATCATTCTCTAATGATGTGATCTCTTTTATCAAATGACAACACATGTCCATGGCTAGGAAACTTAACCATCTTTGATTAATGAGCTAGTCAAGTAGAGGCATACTACGGATACTCTGTTTGTCTATGTACTCATATATGTACTAAGTTTCCAGTTAATACAATTCTAGCATGAATTATAAACATTTATCATGATATAAGGAAATATAAATAACAACTTTATTATTGCCTCTAGGGCATATAATCTTCAAATATGCACGAGTACAACACAAAGAGTTGTGGGCGATAATAGTCATACTGCTTACCACCAACGTCTTATTTTGATTCGGCGGTATTGTTGGATGAAGCAGCCCGGACCAACATTACATGAACACGTTCATGAGACCGGTTTTACCGACGTGCTTTGCACACAGGTGGATGGCGGGTGTCTGTTTCTCCAACTTTAGTTGATTCGAATTTGACTACGGACGGTCCTTGTTGAAGGTTAAAACAACACACTTGACGAAAAATCATTGTGGTTTTGATGAGTAGGTAAGAACGGTTCTTGCTAGAAGCCAGTAGAAGCCATGTAAAACTTGCAACAACAAAGTAGAGGATGTCTAACTGTTTTACAAGGCATGTTGTGATGTGATATGGTCAAGACGTGATGAGATATAAATTGTTGTATGAGATGATCATGTTTTATAAAAGTTATCGGCAACTAGCAGGAGCCTTATGGTTGTTGCTTTATTGTATGAAATGCAAGAAGTGGTAGCGATACTCGTAGTATCAATAGTTGGCGAGACGACAACGACGCTACGATGGAGATCAAGGTGTCAAGCCGGTGATGGTGGAGATCATGACGGTGCTTTGGAGATGGAGATAAAAGGCACAAGATGATGATGACCATATCATGTCACATATTTTGGTTGCATGTGATGTTTATCTTTTATGCATCTTATTTTTCTTAGTATGGTGGTAGCATTATAAGATGATCCCTCACTAAATTTCAAGGTATAAGTGTTCTCCCTGAGTATGTGCCGCTGCTATAGTTCGTCGTGCCGAGACACCAGGTGATGATCGGGTGTGATAAGCTCTGCGTTCACATACAACGGGTGCAAGCCAGTTTTGCACGTGCAGAATACTCGGGTTAAACTTGATGAGCCTAGCATATGTAGATATGGCCTCGGAACACTGAGACCGAAAGGTCGAACGTGAATCATATAGTAGATATGATCAACATAGCGATGTTCACCATTGAAAACTACTCCATCTCACGTGTTGATCGGATATGGTTTAGTTGATATGGATCACGTGATCTTTTAGATGACTAGAGGGATGTCTATCTAAGTGGGAGTTCTTAAGTAATATGTTTAATTGAACTTAATTTATCATGAACTTAGTCCTGATAGTATTTGCATATCTATGTTGTAGATCAATAGCTTGTGATGTAGCTCCCCGTTTATTTTTGATATGTTCCTAGAGAAAAATAAGTTGAAAGATGATAGTAGCAATGACGTGGACTAGGTCCGTGATCTGAGGATTATCCTCGTTGTTGCACAGAAGAATTATGTCCTTGATACACCGCTAGGTGACAGACCTATTGCAGGAGCTGATGCAGACATTATGAACGTTTGACAAGCTTGCTATGATAACTACTTGATAGTTTAGTGCACCATGCTTTATGGCTTAGAACCGGGACTTCAAAAACGTTTTGAACACCATGGAGCATATGAGATGTTCCAAGAGTTGAAATTGGCATTTCAGACTCATGCCCGTGTCAAGAGGTATGAGACCTCTGACAAATACTTTGCCTGCAAGATGGAGGAGAATATCTCAGCTAGTGAGCATGTGCTTAGAATGTCTGGGTGCTGCAATCTCTTGAATCAAGTGGGAGTTAATCTTCAAGATAAGATAGTGATTGACAAAGTTCTCTAGTCACTATCACCAAGTTACTAGAACTTCGTGATGAACTATAATATGCAAGGGATGACGAAAACAATTCGCAAGCTCTTCGTGATGCTGAAATCAAAGAAGGTAGAAATCAAGAAATAACATCAAGTGTTGATGGTTAACAAGACCACTAGTTTCAAGAAAAAGGGAAAGGGAAAGAAAGGGAAACTTCAAAAATAATGGCAATAAAGTCACCACTCCCATGAAGAAGCCCAAAGCTAGACCCAAGCCTAAAACCGAGTGCTTCTACTACAAAGGAAATGGTCAGTGGAAGTGGAACTACCCTAGATACTTGGCGGATAAGAAGGATGGCAAAAGTGAACAAAGGTATATTTGATATACATGTTATTGATGTGTACTTAGTGTTTATAGCAACCCCTCGGTATTTGATACTGGTTCAGTTGCTAAGAGTAATAACTCGAAACAGGAGTTGCAAAATAAATAGAGACTAGTTAAGGGTGGGGTGATGATGTGTGTTGGAAGTGATTCCAAGGTTGATAAGATCACCATCGCACACTCCCTTTACCTTCGGGATTAGTGTTGAACCTAAAATAAATGTTATTTGGTGTTTGCGTTGAGCATGAATATGATTGGATCATGTTTACTGCAATATGGTTATTCATTTAAGTCAAAGAATAATTGTTGTTCTATTTACATGAATAAAACCTTCTATGGTCATACACTTAATATAAATGGTTTATTGAATCTCGATTGTGGTGATACACATATTCATAATATTGATGCCAAAAGATGCAAAGTTGATAATGATAGCGCAACATATTTGTGGCACTGTCGTTTAGGTCATATTGGTGTAAAGCGCATGAAGAAACTCCATGCGGATGGACTTTTGGAATCACTTGATTATGAATCATTTGATGCTTGCGAACCATGCCTCATGGGCAAGATGACTAAAACTCCGTTCTCCGGAACAATGGAGCGACTACTGACTTATTGGAAGTAATACATACCGATGTATGCGGTCCAATGAGTGTTGAGGTTCGCGGCCGGTATCGTTATTTTTTGACCTTCACGGATGATTTGAGAAGATATGGGTATATCTACTTAATGAAACACAAGTCTGAGACATTTGAAAAGTTCAAAGAATTTCAGAGTGAAGTGGAGAATCATTGTAACAAGAAAATAAAGTTTCTACAATCTGATCGCGGAGGTAAATATCTGAGTTACGAGTTTGGCCTTCATTTAAAACAATGTGGAATATTTTCACAACTCATGCCACCTGGAACACCATAGCGTAATGGTGTGTCCGAACGTCGTAACCATACTTTATTAGATATGGTGCGATCTATGATGTCTCTTATCGATTTACCACTATCGTTTTAGGGTTATGCATTAGAGATAGCTGCATTCACATTAAATAGGGCACCATCTAAATCCGTTGAGACGACACCGTATGAACTATGGTTTGGCAAGAAACCAAAGCTATCATTTCTTAAAGTTTGGGGTTGCGATGCTTATGTGAAAAAGTTTCAAACTGGTAAGCTTGAACCCAAATCTGTGAAGTGCGTCTTCATAGGACATCCAAAAGAAACTGTTGGGTACACCTTCTATCACAGATCCGAAGGCAAGATTTTTATTGCTAAGAATGGATCCTTTCTAGAGAAGGAGTTTCTCTTGAAAGGAGTGAGTGGGAGGAAAGCATAACTTGATGAGGTAATTATACGTTCTCCCGAATTGGAAAGTAGTTCATCACAGAAATCAGTTCCAGTGATGCCTACACCAATTAGTGAGGAAGCTAATGATGATCATGGAACTTCAGATCAAGTTACTAGCGAACCTCGTAGGTCAACCAGAGTACGTTCCGCACCAGAGTGGTACGGTAATCCTGTTCTGGAAGTCATGTTACTAGAGCATGATGAACCTACGAACTATGAGGAAGCGCTGATGAGCCCAGATTTCGCGAAATGGCTTAAGGCCTTGAAATCTGAGATGGGATCCATGTATGAGAACAAAGTATGGACTTTGGTTGACTTGCCCGATGATCGGTAAGCCATAGAGAATAAATGGATCTTCAAGAGGAAGATGGACGCTCATAGTAGTGTTACTATCTACAAAGCTCGAATTGTCACAAAAGGTTTTTGACAAGTTCAAGGTGTTGACTACGATGAGATTTTCTCACTCGTATCGATGCTTAAAGTCTGTCCGAATCATGTTAGCAATTGCTGCATTTTATGAAATTTGGCAAATGGATGTCAAAACTGCATTCCTTAATGGATTTATTAAGGAAGAGTGGTATATGATGCAACTAGAAGGTTTTCTCAATCCTAAAGGGGCTAACAAAGTGTGCAAGCTCCAGCGATCCATCTATGGACTGGTGCAAGCATCTCATAGTTGGAATATATGCTTTGATGAGTTGATCAAAGCATATAGTTTTATACATACTTGCGGTGAAGCCTGTATTTACAAGAAAGTGAGTGGGAGCACTACAACCTTTTTGATAAGTATATGTGAATGACGTATTGTTGATCAGAAATGATGTAGAATTTTCTGGAAAGCATAAAGGAGTATTTGCAAGTAGTTTTTCAAGGAAAGACCTCGGTGAAGCTACCTACATATTGAGCATCAAAATCTATAAAGATAGATCAAGACGCTTGATAAGACTTTCGATGAGTACATACCTTGATAAGATTTTGAAGGAGTTCAAACTGGATCAGTCAAAGAAGGAGTTCTTGTTTGAGTTATAAGGTATAAGTTGAGTAAGACTCAAAACCCGACCACGACAAAAGATAGAGAAAGAATGAAAGTCATTCCTTATGCCTCAGCCATAGGTTCTATAAAGTATGCCATGCTGTATACCAGACCTATTGTGTACCTTGCCATGAGTTTGGTAAAGGGGTACAATAGTGATCCAGAAGTAGATCACTGGACAACGGTCAAAATTATCCTTAGATGACTAAGGAAATATTTCTTGGTTATGGAGTTGATAAAGAGTTCATCGTAAAGAGTTACTTCGATGCAAGCTTTAACACCGATCTGGATGACTCTGAGTCTCAATCTGGATACATATTGAAAGTGGGAGCAATTATCTAGAGTAGCTCCATGCAAAGTGTTGTAGACATAGAAATTTGCAAAATTACATACAGATCTGAATGTGGCAGACTCAGTGACTAAACTTCTCTCACAAACAAAACATGATCACACCTTAGTACTCTTTGGGTGTTAATCACATGGCGATGTGAACTAGATTATTGACTCTAGTAAACCCTTTGGGTGTTGGTTACATGGCGATGTGAACTATGGGTGTAATCACATAAAGATGTGAACTATTGGTGTTAAATCACATGGCAATGTGAACTAGATTATTGACTCTAGTGCAAGTCGGAGACTGAAGGAAATATGCCCTAGAGGCAATAATAAAGTTGTTATTTATATTTCCTTATATCATGATAAATGTTTATTATTCATGCTATAATTGTATTAAATGGAAACTTGATACATGTGTGGATACATAGACAAAACAGTGTGTCCCTAGTAAGCCTCTACTAGACTAGCTCGTTAATCAAAGATGGTTATGTTTCCTGACCATAGACATGTGTTGTCATTTGATGAACGGGATCACATCATTAGGAGAATGATGTGATGGACAAGACCCATCCGTTAGCTTAGCATAATGATTGATAAGTTTTATTGCTATTTCTTTCTTCATGAGTTATACATATTCCTTTGACTATGAGATTATGCAACTCCCGAATAACGGAGGAACACCTTGGGTACTATCAAATGTCACAATGTAACTGGGTGATTATAAATATGCTCTACATGTGTCTCCGAAGGTGTTTGTTGGGTTGGCATAGATAAATATTAGGATTTGTCACTCCGAGTATTGGAGAGGTATCTCTGGGCCCTCTCGGTAATGCACATCACTATAAGCCTGGCAAGCGATGTGACTAATGAGTTAGTTGCGGGATGATGCATTATGGAACATGTAAAGAGATTTGCCGGTAATGAGATTGAACTAGTATAAGGATACCGATGATCGAATCTCGGGCAAGTAACATACCGATGACAAAGGGAATAACGTATGTTGTTATTGCGGTTTGACCGATAAAGATCTTTGTAGAATATGTAGGAACCAATATGATCATCCATGTTCTGCTATTGGTTATTGAGCGAAGATGTGTCTCGGTCATGTCTACATAGTTCTCGAACCCGTAGGGTCCGCACGCTTAATGTTCGATGACGATTTGTATTATGAGTTATGTGTTTTGGTGACCGAAGTTTGTTTGGAGTCCCGGATGAGATCACGGACATGACGAGGAGTCTCGAAATAGTCGAGAGGTAAAGATTCATATATTAGGAGGTAGTATTTGGGCATCGGAATGGTTCCAAGTGGTTCGGGTATTTTTCCGGAGTACCGAGGGGTTACCAGAACCCCCCGGGGAAGTGTTGGGCCTACATGGGCCTAAGGGAGAGAGAGGGAAGCCCGCGGGAGGGGGTGGGGGTGGTGCGCGCCCCTCCTAGGGAGTCCGAATAGGACAAGGAGGAGGGGGCGCGACCCCCCTTTCCCTTTCCCTCTCCCTCTCATTCCTTTTACCTTCGGTGGAAGAAAGGGAGGGGGAATCCTACTAGGAGTGGAGTCCTAGTAGGACCCCCCCATGACGCGCCCCTCCTGGCCGCCGACCTCCTCCTCCCCTCCTTTATATACGGGGGTGGGGGGCACCCCAAAGGCACATCAATTGTTCTCTAAGCCGTGTGCGGTGCCCCTCTCCACAGTTTACTTCTCAGGTCATAGCGTCGTAGTGCTTAGGCGAAGCCCTGCAAGGATCACATCACCATCACCATCACCACGGCGTAGTGCTGAGGGAACTCTCCCTCGACCCTCTGATGGATCAAGAGTTCAAGGAACGTCATCGAGCTGAATGTGTGCTGAACACGAAGGTGCCGTACGTTCGGTACTTGGATCGGTTGGATTGTGAAGACGTTTGACTACATCAACCGCGTTAACCTAACGCTTCCGCTTTCGGTCTAGATGGTGTTGGGGAACGCAGTAATTTCAAAAAAATTCCAACGCACATGCAAGATCATGGTGATGCATAGCAACGAGAGGGGAGAGTATCATCTACGTACCCTCGTAGACCGTAAACGGAATCATTATGACAATGCGGTTGATGTAGTCGTACGTCTTCACGATCGACCGATCTAGTACCGAAGATACGGCACCTCCGCGATCTACACACGTTTGGCTCGATGACATCCCGCGAACTCACGATCTAGTAGAGCTTCGAGGGAGAGCTTCGTCAGCACGACGGCGTGATGATGGTGATGATGTTGGTACCGGAACAGGGCTTCGCCTAAGCACCGCTACGATATTACCGAGGTGGATTATGGTGGAGGGGGGCACCGCACACGGCTAAAGATCAATGATCAACTTGTGTGTCTATGGGGTGCCCCCTCCCCCGTATATAAAGGAGTGGAGGAGGGGGAGGGCCGGCCCTCCTATGGCGCGCTCCATGGGGAGTCCTACTCCCACCAGGAGTAGGATTCCCCCCTTTTCCTGTAGTAGGAGTAGGAGAAGGAAGGAGGAAAGAGGGAGAAGGAAAGGGGGGCGCCGCCCCCTCCTTCCTAGTCCAATTCGAACCAGAGGGGGAGGGGGCGCTGCCTGCCCTGGCAGCCCCTCCTCTCTTTCCACTAA
>NC_041388.1:407652813-407655578 GCF_002162155.2 Triticum dicoccoides | reverse complement strand
GTTAGGTAACCCCTCGGTACTTCGGTATATGCCTGAACTTCACTCGGAACCCTTCCGATGTCCAAACATAGTCGTCCAATATATTGATCTTTATGTCTCGACCATTTCGAGACTCCTCGTCATGTCCGTGATCAAATCCGGGACTCCGAACTACCTTTGGTACATAAAAACACATAAACTCATAAAACCGATCGTCACCGAACGTTAAGCGTGCGGACCCTACGGGTTCGAGAACTATGTAGACATGACCGAGACATGTCTACGGTCAATAACCAATAGCGGAACCTGGATGCTCTTATTGGTTCCTACATATTCTACGAAGATCTTTATCGGTCAAACCGCATAATGATATACGTTGTTCCCTTTGTCATCGGTATGTTACTTGCCCGAGATTCGATCGTCGGTATCTCAATACCTAGTTCAATCTCATTACCGACAAGTCTCTTTACTCGTTCCGTAATGCTACATCCCGTAACTAACTCATTAGCTACATTGCTTGCAAGGCTTATAGTGATGTACATTACCAAGAGGGCCCGGAGATACCTCTCCGACAATCGGAGTGACAAATCCCAATCTTGATCCATGCCAACTCAACAAAAACCATAGGAGACACCTGTAGAGCACCTTTATAATCACTCAGTTATGTTGTGACGTTTGGTAGCACACAAAGTGTTCCTCTGGTATTCGGGAGTTGCATGATCTCATAGTCATAGGAACATGTATAGTTATGGAGAAAGCAACAAAAACAAACTAAATGATCATCATGCTAAGCTAACGGATGGGTCAAGTCAATCACATCATTCTCTAAAGATGTGATCCCGTTAATCAAATGACAACTCATGTCTATGGTTAGGAAACATAACCATCATTGATTCAACGAGCTAGTCAAGTAGAGGCAAACTAGTGACACTCTGTTTGTCTATGTATTCACACATGTACTAAGTTTCCAGTTAATACAATTCTAGCATAAATAATAAACATTTATCATGATATAAGGAAATATAAATAACAACTTTATTATTGCCTCTAGGGAATATTTCCTTCAGATGGTATGTGGACACTCTCTTCCCCTCTCGTTGCTATGCATCTCCTAGATAGATCTTGCATGATCGTAGGAATTTTTTTGAAATTGCATGCTACGTTCCCAAAAGCACCTGGCTCCTAAAAATTTTAAGTTATCGAACAAGAAGAATTGCTTGGTTCTGATGGCTTTGCACGACAACTTCTAAACTTCCTAGGTGGACATTCTTCAAGGCGTAACAGTCGAACACTTCTCCGAGTTTTTCATGCTTTGGGAGAGGGTCTCCCACGTCAACCTCGACTCGACACGCACGACACAATAACTTGGAAGTTCACTACAGACGGACACTAGTCTGCGGGGTCGGCCTACTAGGCACAATTCCTAGACCTGACTAACACGACCATGATCCTGACCATTTGCAAGATTAAGGCGCCTCATAAATGTAAGTTATTCACATGGCCGACAATCAACAATAGGATTTGAAAGGCGGATAGGCTTTGGTCAAAAATCCAAAATAAAACATTTGTCCCTTATGCAAGCAAGCCCACGAGTTGGTGACCCACCTTCTATTCTGATGCGATACACTATCATATTTTGGCGCATGATTAAAGATTGGCTTGGTCACCATGATGTGAGTGACGCGACTTCCGTGAAAGAGCGATGGAGCCACAATGCTAATAAGAATACCCAATCGCGAAGGGCACTTGCTTCCTTGATTGAGAATTGTGGAAAGAGAGGAATGGACGTATCTTTTGTAATAATTATTGTAATTTATCCATGGACTTTAAACATCTAAAACTTCTCTCTTAATCAATGAAAAAGTCAAATCTTTTGCCTCATTTAAAAAAATCAGGTAGCACCATTCTATTATAAAAATAGAAACCTCAGTTGTTCGTCCAACTAATTTACTGTAAGACGGATATGTAGAAGCGGATAAGGGAAATGATATATTGTAATTTTATGTTTTTAATAATAACAAAATGAGTGGCACAACAGTAATGGCGTGTGTTTGTGATGAAGTTAGTAAGCGCATAGGAAAAAATGTTTACCATCTGAAAACAATGCTTAGGATTCAATTTATTCAGAAACATATGGCATCCTAAAATGTACTCCCTCTGTTCCATAATGTGGTGGGTATAGATTTTTTTGAAAAGCCAAACTTTATAGACGTTGACCAAGTTTAGAGAAAACTATTTATATACACGAAAGCAAATGTATGAAATATGAAACTGCATCTTATGATGATTCTAATGATATATATTTTGTATTCTAGATGTTAAATGTTTTTCTCCACAAACTTGGTAAAAGTTTGTGAGGTTTGACTTTAAAAAAAATCTATGTGCACTACATTTTAAAATAGAGGGAGTATGTAATTGAACTAGTTGACTATTCTAACCATTATTACTAATATGCAAATGAAATGTAGATTAAAAAACATAGTATTCCCTACATTTCAAATTAAATGAAACTTTAGATATAGACACAACATTCAAGATGCAACAAAGAACGTTGTTTTTATATGACAATTTGAGTAAACTAATTTTAATTACATAATTACAAACTTTTTGTCACGGACAATGATTTCCGTTTAACTGCTCAAACTATATTTTAGGTATCATCAGACAAAATTAGAGAAATTTGAATACATGCTTCACATGATGTCAGGTGTTTGGCGGTGAAGTAAATACAGTCTGATCCTATCATGGTTTTTTCATAATGGACCTGTTTATCTGACGAGCGTTCG
>NC_041388.1:407636689-407652483 GCF_002162155.2 Triticum dicoccoides | reverse complement strand
CCCAGTTGCATGCCGAAATAACTCAAACTTGAATGAAGGGAAAAAATGCCAACGATGCAGCGGCAATTTGTAAAAAATAGAATCATGCATCAGATCACGATCCAATGACTTTAAGAGTGTTCATTGGGAGCTCCCTCCTAGCGAACGTTCGCTACTGAGATATACCTTCCATGTACGAAAAAATGATCAAAGTTATTGAAGACCGTGTTAAAATTTAAAACAAGATGACAATAAAATTGACCCCACAAATACGTGGATCACGTACTAGTCTGGTTATTGACTGTAACAAGCGAAGTACTCCAATGTGGAGATATATCGTACTGTATTTGTACGCGAGTCCATGCTCACTGAGTTACGTAGTACCGAGAGCCTGGGTTGATGGCAAGTTTAAGCGAGATTAATCGGCGTCTGTCATTTGCAAATTAATGGCAAGCCATGAAGCAAAAGCGGCATGGCCATCGCCCGTAGTCCCCCCTGGAGCCAGGGCATATATACAGCCAAAGCGGCATGGGTGTCCCTTCCCTCCTGGCAGGCGCGTCACGTGACGGGCATACGGTTGCCTGCTCTGCCTCCTGCGCTCGCTGCCAGAGGCGTGTAGCCGCAGAGCCAACCACGCAACATGCACAGACATGCACGCTCCGGCGGCAGAGTCCGGCAGCAGTCCACGACGCCAGCTTTTCACACCCTCCTTCCTTCCCTGCGTTCGCTCGCCCCGCCATGGCCATCGCCCGTAGTCCCACACCAGCACGGGTCACCCCGGCTCCAGCAGCTCCAGCCCTACCGTCTGACCGGCCCGGCCCGGCCGGCTCGAACTTATCATTGATGAGTTATTCATCCATGCATTGATGGATGCATGGCTGCTGCTGCCGGTTCTCTGCTGCTGGTGCTAGGCTAGGCCTTGGCCCCCATGGACCTGCCCTACCCAGCCCTGCCAGGCTGCCACGCCGCATGCAGCAGCCAGGGCAGTTTGGCTGGCTAGAGCAGCACCATCTGAGTGCACTTCGAATACCCCCATGCCACCATGTATGTGCCACCCGCTTGTTTTCTTCCGCGCTTGTCCCCCCGGGCTCACCTGAACCAACCATGCATGAAACGGCGGCCAAGTAGGGTGCGTCCATGGACCCAGCGGTTTTGGCTCTGCACGTACCTGCATGCAGGGGTGCAAAGGCGCTAGCGTGCATGTATATGTGCGGGAGCGACGTGCTGCGGTCTCTGCTGGGTCCATGTATATGCATGCACGCAGGTTTGGCCTCAGGTGCGTGAGCGGACCAAATCTAGATCGAGACGACGCACCCTCTTATGTACACTTGTTCGCGTCCGTACGTGCTGCAGATCTGGTGGTCCATGAGTCACACCGCGCGCAGCTGAATTGAATACAGTAGATCGCTTGATATGGTTTTTGTTGCATGCAGCACGTACAAGCTGTATACCCCCCCATAAGAAATCACATTCACCCGGGAAACCAGGATGGGCCAGCAGCTAGGCCCATCAGGATGAAGAGAGTACAAGTTTGTGCAAGCCAACACTGGGCCTATTAGGCTTTGTAATGTCTTGTAACTAGTGATTTCGCTTTAGTAGTCATCGTCTAGACCCTACAAAAAGTAGTCATCGTCTACTAAAAAAAAGAGCAGTCATCGTCAAGTTTTACTCAAAAATATGGTTCATCGTCTAGGAACGGATTTTGCTCAACAAAAAGGTAGGAACGGAATGGTTTGAACTCATTGTGAGGGTGGATGTGAGGAAATCACAAGCAACCTTATACTTCGCCATTTCCAGAGTTCACCTAGCCCTAGATCGATAGAGAGAGTAAGGGGACGCTTACAAATTGGTATTAGCCACACCGACCTTGAAGTGACCGTGTCACTCTCATAGTACGCGCTTCAAGGTGCGGCGAAAGGGCGCAGGTGATGGAGGAGCTCACGCCGAAGGCAAAGGTGACCTTTAACCTCCTCAAGGGCAGTTCTCACGGTGGAACTAGGCAAGTGTCTCCAGGATCGTCGAGATGGAGTCGTCTTGGTCGTCAGCAAGCTGCTCGACGAAAATACCATTCGCCTTCACGGCCTCTTAGCCACTCGCATGGACGAGGCACACGCTGAACTGATCGGTGATATCGATCAGATTCACTAAGAATTGGACAAGGTTTCTCGTACATGAGTGGTGAAGGTATCATGAATTAGGGGTGCGCACCATGTTGGCCCGCCAATTATGGGCCGGGCCGAGGATCTGTCCACAACTGAAGAATGGGCCTCACATGCCTTGGCCCTCGGCGTACTCAAGATGGAATCCTCCAAAGACTTGGGCGTACACACTAAGGCATACTAGATGATACCCCGCACGTTGTTGCGGGAATATTATGCAACACATTTCAGTGTGATTCATTGTATGAAACATGAATATTTGAAGCAATAATATAAAAGGCTAAAACTAAAAATACATATAATTGATTATGTTTGATTACTATATAAATGTAAAATGTATAAATAGCATAATAGAATGAAAATTCTCATGTCCGTTTGCATGTTGAGATGTGTGTTTTTCATGCATATTTCACGATCAAGTGGCATGCTTGCATGTTAAAAGACATATGGTAGTGGGGGTGGGCCTTTTCTCATGCATGTTGTGTGATGATGTGGCATGCTTGCATGTTGAGAGAAATAGTTAGTGGGGGCTAGCTATTTAGATATAGAAGATTTGAATGATTGACATGTTTATCCCAAGATTATAACCGACCATATGTAAACCCTACATACCCCCCGTCCCTATATAAGCTGATGGGTTTAGTATGTAGAGGCATGCGTTGAAGGCCTAGAGATTAGAACTCATTCATACGATCTTGAGGTAGATCATCTGTAATTTGTACCCCATCCACAACCAATTCAATACAAGCAAGACATAGAGTTTCACCCCTTTGAGGGGGGCCAAGCCTGTGTAAAACTGTGTCCCTTTTACTTCCTCTTCACCATCGTGCCATGATCACCAGATCAGGACCTCCAGCACGAGATCCACCGATTTTAGCACCGACATTGATGGCCATACAACTCCCGTTGTGTGCTCGCGAAGGTTCAATGGCTCGTCTTCAGATCAATGATGACGTCGACTATGGGATTACCTTTGTCCCCGACCAGCTTTTCGCCTTCGGCAACATCGTTCTACATGCAAACTCGGCTGGTAATCTCGACCAAGTCGAGACCCCCCCCCCAAGCAAAACCATCAGGTTTGGGAATCTGGAGTATGCCGCGGATTCCCGTGGAGAGCTCACTTTCTCGGGTTGGGTGTCAGACCAGCCTGAAGATCGCACAGATACCGTCTTCCCTACACCAAAGTAAATGTTAGAGCAGGATCATGGATCAACGCACACCCTGGCCCTAGCCTTGGACTCGGATCCGAATACTTTATCGCTGGATCTGACACTAAACCCGACTAATTAAAACCCCGAGACTACATCAAAAAGCACCTTGTGTAAACTTCAAATTAGCATGGCCTAACATCAGGAGATGGGCGAGGCTGACTTCACACTTTTGAATGAGATGTTAGATCGGATTCAAAGCCTGGGGATATCGAACGACTAGACCTCGGTCTATGATCAGATCAGATGTAAATTCAAAAGTGCAGGAATTTTCTCCCCTCCCGCCATCCACTTATTCACCACAGTTGAGGACTTAACCTACGTGCAGGACTATGCCTCCAAAGATGAGGTCAACATGGATGAAGACGCCGACAACTTATATTATCTTGAAATACCGCTAGCCACCTCTAACACCAACAAGTGGACGGCCACCTCCACCTACGATGTTTACATGGCGAACACTCCGAAGGATGATGAAGGAGACAAAGAGCCTCCCAAGCACCGCCGTAAAAAGCGTCTTTGTCGAGGCGCTGGCAACGGGGCAGCTAGCAATGATGCCAGAGAGAACGGTGATGCCACCTATAATGCGCAACTGCAAATGGTGCCGAGGACCAGGATGCAGCCGAGGACACCAGCACAGGCCACATTGACAACGCCATGACAAATGGGGATGACGATGACCCCAAAGACAACAACTACCATCCGGAATCCGAGGAAGACATCTGCCTCGAACCCGACGAGGAGCCTCTTGCGGTTCCTTGGCTTCAGGCTTTCTGCGAACGTCTCATCGACATGGCTAATAACATAAAGATAAAAAGCGAAAAGCTCAAGTCCAATCAGGATGATCTCAATGATAAATGGGTGGAGGTCCTCAGGACCAAGAAGGAACTTGAGGATAGAGTTACAGGAAACAACTAGTCCAACCTGTGTAAACGCCTGCTCCCTGAATTTGGTGAGGAAATAGACAACAGATTGCTATCCAAGCGCGACTGGGCCGAGAAGCACGACCTCCCTCCTCAAGGCCGTGATAGGCCGACAGTTGGACATCCCGATCCCCTCGAAAAACCTCGGTGTTATGGCAACGACACACTTCCGCCCATGAAAGTGTTGGAAATATGCCCTAGAGGAAATAATATTGTATTATTATATTTCCATATTCATAATTAAGTGTTTATATTTCATGCTATAACTGCCATGATCCTGGAATATGCGATTCAGTGGAAAACTCATATGCACGTGTGAAATGATAAACATATAAAATAAAGGTTCCTAGTCTCACTTTTAAGACTAGCTTAAGTGTTGTTGGTGATTATGTTTTCCGGATCTTTGGATATCATTATGTGTAAAGATAGTTCTAAAGCAACATTGAGATTATGTCGTTGGATGAACAATCATATTGAATCTGTCGGATTTCGGGTTCCGGCAGACCCTTAAGGTTCGAACTCTGGGGTGCGCACAGAGATCTTTCCCCTACCGACTCGCACTTCTGTGGCTCGCAAGAAATCTAGGCTGGAAAGAAGAACACACAAAGGACACGAGGTTTATACTGGTTCGGGCCACCGATGTGGTGTAATACCCTACTCCAGTGTGTTGTGTGGTGGATTGCCTCAGGGGCTCATGATAAACAATACAGGGGGAAGAACAGCCTCGCGAGAGGTGTTCTTGAGCTGGTGCGGTGTGTTCTACTCGGTCTGGACCCCCCTCCCTCTATGGTGGCTAGTCCTACATATAGAGGCCTTGGTCCTCTTCCAAAAATGTGAGCGGGAAGGGCGCCAACAATTGGCCATTTTGAAGGGGAACATCTAGTACAAGTTATCCTGACCAAAGGTGGTCTTCGGCTGCCAAAAGCACTGGTGATGACACCGTCTTGGGCTCCACGATGACCTCCGTCCTGCCGCTCTGCTGGTCTTGGTCTCGTTGCACCAGAATGGTAACCTTTGCCCGATGCCTTGGACTGTGCTTGTTCCCTTTGCACCGAAGGGGAAACAAGGACACTACACAGGCCGGTGCCCGCCTGGCGCCCGCCTGATCTAGATCGTCATGGCTTGCGTCACGCGCTCCTCGCGAGGTGCCCCTGCCTTGATCTCTCTGCCTCCTCGCGAGCCTGCCTTATGAGGCTGCTCCTGAGGAAGCTTCCTGTCGTCCGCCCCGCAGGGCTTGGCCCCTCGCGAGGGTCTTGAGTTTGAGCCGATGAAGCTGGGCCGCACTGGGCCCCCACTCGAGCCATGCCCCAGGCCGCAGGCAGGCAAGTCTGGGGACCCCCGTTCCTAGAACACTGACAGTAGCCCCTGGGCCCGAGGCGCGCCCGGGCTGGGCCTAGCAAAGAAGCGAAGGGGCAAGCGCGAAGCGCCGTGGGCCTCAATAGCCTGCGGCCTTGGGCGCCGCGTGGCGACAGATTGGACGTGGGCGTATGCGCTTCCCCAGGACGCCTTGGCAACCACACGACTTGATAAGTCCCTGCATGCAGAGAAATGGGTCATGATTACCTGCGATCGTGGTGGTCGGCGGTTGGCCTTCTCCAGCTATAAGTACGGGACTGTGCAAGCGTCATTAGCGTATCCCTTCCTGCTACTCCTTTCCTTCTTCTTGGCTACTCGCCATTCCCATGGCTCTGCTGAAGAGATTCTCGGCCGCGGAGAAAGGAAAAGCTCGTCCGGCAGGGCCAGACTCCCCACCGACCAAGCGCGGCCGGGGCCACCCTCACAAGCACCCCGCGGTCCCCGTAGTGGCTTCTCGTGGCCATGGAGGCGGTTCCCTGCGTGGTGGTGAGCGCCCGATTGGCGATGGGAGGCACGCCGTGGCCGCGAGGCCCCCCAGGCCGCGCTTTCGCTCGGCGGAGGTGCTGCCGGAGTTCGTCATGTGGTTGGCGGACCAGACCAGCACCTGGCTCCAGCTTCCCCGTTTCTTCATAGGTGAACTGCCGGCCGGCGCTCGGGGCGGCCTCTGGCTTCAGGCAGATGGTTGCTGCAGCAGGGCCTCCTGGGCTTCGCTGGAGGTCTCCGCTTCTGGGAATGCAGTCCTGACCCGCGGCTGGCAAACGTTTTCCCGTGCACGCGGCCTGAGCCGGAGGTGCACCCTGCACTTCAAATTCGATGGCGACGCCACCCTCTACGTGAGGGTGTTCGGGGAAGACGGTCGCCGCGCTGGGTGCTGCCCCGAAGACGATGATCGCGGCCGCCTGCCCAGCCCCGGTGCTGACCAGGATGAAGACGGTGGCAGGCGTGTAGGCGGCGGCGCTTGGGGCTCGCCAAGCTTCGGCGACTCTTTCTCATGCAGCAACTCCTCCAGCGGTGGCTGCGACCAGCCCCCGCGCCGTCGCGCCCGCCTGGGTGAAGGTAGCGGGTCAGCCTACCGTCGCGCCCCAGTGAAGCGAGAGGAGGGATCCGCTTGAGCCCCCCAGAGGCAGCTCGAGCTTTCGCCGCAAGTTGGTGCCGAGCAAGTCGTGCCCATTTTGTTTTTCTTCGTTCCCTGCGCAGAAAAAGAAGGTAGTATAGGGCCCTACGGGGGCGTGTTAGAACTGTTGCTGTTAATCATCGTGCTTCTTCCGCTATTTCTGCGCTATGTTTCCACGCCGTGTGCCCATGTGCGGGAATTATTTAGCTCAGTGGGGCTTGACGCGGTCCTCGCCTCCTGAGGCTGAGGCCTCGCCGCGCGCTTCATGTCCTGCAAGGATTAGCAGGAGGAGTAGCCTTTGGTCTGGTTGTGGGGGCAATCAGCCCAGGTCCTACGCTCGTGTCGCGATGCCCGTGGGGCACAGACTGGGAGGGGTGCTCCCGCAGCGGACCCGGACAGGAAAGATTCAAACGACCGGGGCAGAAAACACTCGCGAGGGCACCCGTGAACCTCCCTCGCGAGATTTGCGAGAGAAAACGAGGCAAGTGAGTGAAAAAGATAATGAGTCACAAGCCTGGGACAGCAACAACTCTAGTAAAACTTCAAACAGGAACGAACAAGCCAACTGCAGAAAGCAAATGAAAAAGCCATGTCTGGCACCTATTCTAGTCTACGACGTCTTCTCACCAGCGCGGAGCTAAGTGCTGCCACTGGGCGTGTGCGGGAGCCCCCGAGGCCCGAGGGCGGCACTCCAGAGACTCCGGGGCGTGTACAGCCCCACTCATTATTACGTGAGAGTGTCACGGGCGGCGAGCTTCACATGCATTGGCCTTCTTCACAGGCACTGGGCCTTTCCCAAAACACGGCAGCTTCACATGCATTGGCCTTCTTCACAGGCACCGGGCCTTTCCCAAAACGCGACAACTTCACAGGCATTGGCCTTCTTCACAGGCACCGGGCCTTTCCCAAAATGCGGCAGCTTCACAGGAATTGGCCTTCTTCACAGGCACTGGGCCTTTCCCAAAATGCGTCAGCTTCATAGGCATTGGCCTTCTTCACAGGTACCGAGCCTTTCCATAGGCGCTAGGCCTCACTCAGGGATAGAACCTCCGGAGATGTTGAATGTTCCACGTGTTCTGGACGGGTACCCCCTCCGGGGTCTCCAAGCGCGCGGAGCCAGGCCTGGAAACACGAACAACCTTGAATGGGCCCTCCCACATGGGAGAGAGCTTGTGCAGCCCCTCCTTGGAGAGAACCTGTCTGAGCACAAGGTCCCCTAGCTCAAGAGTTCTGGGGCGGATGTTGCGGCAGTGGTATCACCGCAGCGCCTGTTGATACCTTGCCGCTCGCAGCGCGGCTTCTCGACAACGTTCCTCCCCCAGCACGAGATCCGTCCCCCGCATGGCTTCCTGCTGCGTCTCGTCAAATGCCAGGACCCACGCGGAGCGATGCCTGACCTCGTGAGGGAGGACAGCCTCTGCTCCGTAGACGAGGAAGAACATGGTCTCACCAGTCGGCTTGGCTGCGGTTGTGCGGATAGACAACAACACGGACTGGAGCTTGTCGTACCAGCCCCTGCCGCAAGCCTCCAGCTTCTTCTTGGAGGTCCTGGCTTTGAGGCCCCTCAGGACCTCCGTGTTGGCTCGCTCGGCCTGGCCGTTGCTCCGAGGGTGTGCCACCAAGGCGTAGCATATATGTGTTCCAAGGTTAGCGCAGTACGTTTTGAAGAGATTACTGGTGAATTGCGAACCATTGTCGGTTATGATGCGGTTAGGCACCCCAAACCGGCTCACGAGAACCTTGATGAACTTGACTGCAGAGCCTGCTGGGATGGTGCGGACAGCTTCAACCTCAGCCCACTTGGTGAACTTGTCCACATCGACGTAGAGGTAGCGATAGCACCCTGGCGCCCGAGGGAACGGGCCCAGAATGTCTAGCCCCCAAACTGCGAACGGCCACGAGAGGGGTATAGTCTGTAGACCCCCCGCCGGCTGATGGATCTGCCTAGCATGGAACTGGCAGGCCTCGCAAGCCTTCACTAGCTCAACGGCGTCGCTGAGTGCTGCGGGCTAGTAGAATCCACTGCGGAATGCCTTGCCGACGAGGGTTCACGACGATGAGTGGTGCCCACAGTCTCCGTCGTGTATGTCCGCCAGCAGCTCCTTCCCTTGCTCTCTGGAGATGCAACGTAGGGACACGTCGTTCGGTCGCTTCCGGTAGAGCTCCCCATCCTTGATGCAGTAAGCCGTGGCCTGCCGCGCTACACGCTCCGCCTCCTCCTCGCTCTCCGGCAGGGTCCCTTGCATCAAGTAGTTTTTGAGCTCTGCGATCCAACACCCTTCTTGAGGCTCTAACAACAGGATCGGCGTGCCCCTGAAGCCGGGCCACAGGCCGAGCTCCCGAGGTAGGCGGCTGAGGGAGCTCCTCCCTGGGTTGCGCCGTGCTCGATAATGATGGTGCCTGTCGGTATCAAAACCGGCGGATCTCGGGTAGGGGGTCCCGAACTGTGCGTCTAGGCCGGATGGTAACAGGAGGCAAGGGACACGAAGTTTTACCAAGGTTCGGGCCCTCTCGACGGAGGTAAAACCCTACGTCCTGCTTTATTAATATTCATGATATGGGTAGTACAAGAGTAGATCTACCACGAGATCGAAGAGGCTAAACCCTAGAAGCTAGCCTATGGTATGATTATTGTTGTTGTAAGTGCATCTAGTGCCACCCCTAGTTGGTTTTGGAGTATTGACGACAAACCTAGTTGAGGGACTAATGTGTTTGTGTGAATTGCAGGATAACACAGGTAGAAGTCCCTCATTGATTCGGTTTTCCTACCAGATATGACCCCTAAAAATGAATGAAGACATTGATGTCAAAGGTGGTATATGAAGATATTCACATTGAAGACTATGACAAGAGAAGACATCGCATGAAGCCTATGGAGCTCGAAGACTTAGATCTTTTGTAGTCTTTTTCTTCTTTGTTGAGTCATAGGAACCACCGTACTATTAAGTGGGGTCCAAGAGAACCAGTCAGAATGACTGAAGTGATGCTTAACCAAAACCTATGTCTTCGAGTGAAGACTATGAGAGCGAATCTTGTCCAGAGTCGGACAAGTCAGCTTTGCTTGTAGCCCAAGTAAAGTTGTCGTGTGAGTTTGAAATCTGACCATTGGAACACGTGTCAGTTCCTTAGTGACCCAGGGTCATTTCGGACAAATCAGGTCAGGTTGCCTAGTGGCTATAAATAGCCCACCCCCTACAACTATAAATGGTTGGCTGCTCAGAGTTAGAGTACGGCTTTTGTCGTTTGAGAGCAACCCACCTCGAAGCCTTTGAGAGAGAATTCCTTGCGAGGATAAAGCCCTAACCACCCAGAGCCAAAGAGAATTAGGCATCACTTAAGTCTTCTTGTCTGTGTGATCTGAAGACTTATTACACTTGAGGACTGTGAATCCTCCAGCCGGTTAGGCGTCGCGTTCTGAGCATCCAAGAGACATTGTGGATCGCCGGTGAACGAAGTCTGTGAAGGTTTGGGAGTCTACCTTGAAGACTTACCAGAGTGATTGGGCGAGGTCTGTGTGACCTTAGCTCAAGGGGAATACGGTGAGAACTGGGTGTCCTGAGCTGCGTGTTCAGGACTGGGTGTCCGGGACTGTGTGTCCTCAGGTTTAAATACCTATCCGCCATAACCAGACGTACAGTTGTCACAACAACTGGAACTGGTCCAACAAATCATTGTCTTCAATGAGTCACTGGTTTCATCCTTCCCTTCCCTTTACTTACTGTTACTCCTTGTGAAGTCATTGTATGTTTGCACTATCTTTTATCTTCACTGAGTGACTGCGTGTTCTGTTTGGCTTCATAACATCTTCCTACGTGATCCTTACTACATTGCTGCTATTAGTCATTGTGCTCTCACTCCATTGAATACTTGACTATGGTTTGCCTAGTGTAGTCTACCTTCCGCTGCATGGTAATAGGTTTATTTCTATCGTTTGTCTTCGAAACTTCCACGTTTTGAAGACTTCCATAAAAATCGCCTATTCACCCCCCCTCTAGTCGATATAACACACTTTCAATTGGTATCAGAGCAAGGTACTCCCTTGTTCTGTGTGATTTGGTTTAACCACCTAGAGTTTTAGCTATGTCGACTGCAGGGATAATCAAAGTCTCCGCTGCGTGCCCCATCTTCGATGGAACTGAATATCCCTACTGGAAGAATATGATGTGCATGCATCTTGAAGCCATTGACGTCGACCTATGGTATGTAGTCAAGAACGGCGTTCCCAAGGCTGGAGAAGGTGTCACTGCTGCTGATGTCAAGAAGTTCATTCAACTGGACTCTACTACCAAGAATATCATCTATGGTCATCTGACCAAAGGACAGTATGGCCACGTGAGTGCTTTGGAAACATCTAAGCTAGTCTGGGACTGGCTCTCCAAGGTCAACGAAGGCGTCTCAACCCAGAGAGATCAGAGAATCAGTGTCCTTCGCAACCTCTTCAACCGCTTCAAGAGAAATGACAATGAGAATGTCCAGCTCACGTTTGATCGACTCACTGACATCACGAATGAGCTTCAAGCCCTTGGTGCTACTGAGATCACCAAGCATGAAGTCGTCAAGACACTACTGAGATCACTTGACAGTTTGTTTGACACCCTAGCCCTGATGATTCAAGAACGTCCTGATTTCAAGACACTCGATCCGTCTGACATACTTGAGAGGCTCAACACACATGAGTTTCAGCTTTCTGAGAAAAGAGATATCTACGGTCCAAACTATGGGCGAACTCGTGCCTTGAAGGCAAAAGCTGTCTCCTCATCTGAAGAAGAATCTGACAGCAGTTCTGATGATCCTGAAGACATTGGAAGGGAACTTGCTATGCTTGTGAAGAAGTTCCAAAAATTCACCAAGAAGAAAGGCTTCAGAAAGTCTTCCCGATCAAGCTCAAGGAATGATGAAGCTTCTGCTCATGACTACAAGAAGAAAACATGTCACAAGTGCAAGAAACCTGGCCACTTCATCTCTGAGTGTCCGCAGTGGGACAATGAGAACAAAAAGAAGAAGAGCAAGGAATATGACTCTGACAACAAGAAGAAGAAGAAATACTCAAAGTCTTCTTCCAAGTCTTCCTCAAAGTCTTCATCACACAAGAAGAGCTCATCTGGCTAGGCACGTGCGTTTGTTGGCAAGGAAATGGATTCAGAGGAGGAGTCCGCTTATGAGGAGGCGGAGGTGGAGTCTGAGGAGGAGTCCGATTCTGGCGTCGCAAGTCTGGCTACAGCATACGTTGCCAAGTCCATCTTCAACACTGAAGACAATGACTTCATCACCGACACCGATGCAAATGACAAGGACTACTCCGCTCCTACCTACTGCTTCATGGCACGCGGTGCCATGGGAAAGGTCTCCAGCAGAAAACCAAAATCGTCTGACGCTATTGCTGGGGACCTTAAACATCTTGTAGGGCGCAAGATCAAATGCCCGAATGGTCTTACTATGTACTTCGTTCCTGAATCGCTTGCTACTCTCCCTATTAGTCCTAATCTGGATCTAAGCTTTCATAACCCATTGGTTCGTCAAATGTTTTTGCTTCACAATTCTCTTCGTGAAGCCTATCCCCCTAACTGCACTGTAGGGTACGACACCAGCGTCTTCAGAATGGATTATTGATAGTGGGTGTACCAATCACATGACTGGCAAAAGAAGCCTTCTTATGGACTCAACATTATGTCCATCCGACAAGAGTCACATCACATTTGCTGACACTGGTAAAAGTAAGGTATTGGGTCTAGGTAGAGTTGCAATCTCAAAGGATCAACACATGGATAAAGTCATGCTTGTTGAATCCCTTGGCTTCAACTTAATGTCTGTCTCAATGCTTTGCGATTTGAACATGATCGTAATATTTGGAAAATATCGCTGCCTTGTTCTAATGGAATCGTACAAGTCTCTACTGTTTAAAGGGTATAGGAAAGATGATTTGTACGTGGTAGATTTCTTAGCAGGACCACAGCTTGCCGTATGTCTTCTAGCAAAAGCCTCAGAATGCTGGCTCTGGCATCGGAGGCTAGGGCATGCTGGCATGAGGAATCTCCACACCCTTGCAAAGAAGAAGCATGTCATAGGCATCGAGGGCGTCAAGTTCAAGAAAGATCACTTATGCGGTGCCTGTGAAGCAAGAAATATGACGAGGGCCAAACATCCCTCGAAGACAATCATGACAACTACTCGACCCTTCGAACTGCTCCACATGGATCTTTTCGGTCTCACTCATTACTCAACTCTTACTACTACTGCTTGTCTCTATGGCTTTGTCACTGTTGATGATTATTCTAGATATACTTGGGTGCACATAATCCTCTACAAGACTGAAGTGCAGGATGTCTTTAGAACCTTCGCCAATCGAGCAATGAACAACTATGACGCCAAGATAAAGCACATCATAAGTGAAAATGGCACTAAATTCAAGAACACTGGCCTTGATACATATCTTGATACCTTGGGCATCACACATGAATTCTTAGCTCCATACACACCACAGCAGAATGGCGTCGTCGAACGCGAGAACAGAACACTCATAGAGATGGCCAGAATGATGCTAGATGAATACAAGACTCCAAGAAAATTCTGGCTTGAAGCCATTGATATTGCATGCCATACAATCAATCGTGTTTATCTTCACAAGCTTCTGAACAAGACATCTTATGAGCTCCTTACTGGCAAGAAGCCAAATGTCAGTTACTTCAGAGTATTTGGCGCCAGGTGCTGGATCAAGGATCCACATCACACTTCAAAATTTGCACCAAAAGCACATGAGGGTTTTGTGCTTGGATATGGAAAGGATTTGCACTCCTACAGAGTCTTCAATCTCTTTCATTATAAAGTGGTTGAAACAGTGGATATGCGGTTTGATGAGACTAACGGTTCACAAAGAGAGCACCTCCCATATGTGCTAGATGAAGTTCCATCCAGCGAATCAACCAAGCTAATGGGAACTGGAGAAATCATACCCTCTGAAGCTCAACCTGAAGAGGAACTTATCATCTCTGCACCTGATCATCCTGAAGACAATGCTCAGCCTGAAGACAATCCCACTAACAATGACAATGATTAGCAAGAGCAAAACCTTCGCCCTGTACATCCTCGTGTTGCCAATGAAGTGCAGATTAAGAGAATAATTGATAGCATCAATGCACCCGGTCCGCTCACTCATTCAAGGGCAACTCAGCTAGCAAATTTTTGTGGGCACTTTGCATTCGTCTCAATAACAGAACCCAAGAAAGTTGAAGAAGCCTTCATGGAACCTAAATGGATTCAAGCTATGCAAGAAGAGCTTCAACAATTTGAGCTGAATAATGTATGGGAACTGGTTAAGCGTCCTGATCCTCGGAAGCACAACATAATAGGCACCAAATGGATATACCACAATAAGCAAGATGAGCATGGTCAAGTTGTCAGAAACAAAGCTCGTCTCGTTGCTCAAGGATATACTCAAGTGGAAGGCATTGACTTCGATGAAACATTTGCTCCTGTGGCTAGACTTGAAGCCATACGCATACTGCTGGCCTATGCAAATCATCATAACATACTTCTATATCAAATGGATGTGAAGAGCGCCTTTCTCAATGGCAAGATTGAAGAAGAAGTGTATGTTGCACAACCGCCTGGCTTTGAAGATCCAAAACATCCTGACATGGTATACAAGCTCAACAAGGCACTGTATGGCCTCAAACAAGCCCCTCGGGCCTGGTATGACACACTCAAATACTTCCTGAAGAGCAAAGTCTTCATACCTGGTTCCCTCGACCCCACTCTCTTCACGAAGACATATGATGGTGAACTGTTTGTGTGCCAAATATATGTGGATGACACCATCTTCGGCTGCACCAATCAGAAGTATAGTGAAGAGTTTGGATATATGATGCAAGAGCAATATCAGATGTCCATGATGGGAGAGCTGAAGTTCTTCCTCGGTCTTCAAATACGACAGCAACGCAACGGCATCTTCATATCTCAAGAGAAGTATCTCAAAGATTGCCTGAAGAAGTTCGGTATGCAAGACTGCAAAGGCTTCACGACGCCAATGCCAGCCAAACATCATCTGGGTCCCGACGACAATGGTAAAGAGTTCGATCAAAAGGTATACCGCTCCATGATTGGTTCTTTGCTTTATCTATGTGCATCTAGGCCAGATATTATGCTTAGTGTTTGCATGTGTGCTCGATTTCAAGCGGCACCAAAGGAGTCGCATCACTTAGTTGTGAAGCGAATTCTTCGATATTTGGCTCACACCCCAACTCTAGGATTATGGTATCCAAAGGGCTCAGAGTTTGATCTGGTTGGATTCTCGGATGCTGATTATGCTGGTGACAAAGTGGATCGCAAGTCTACATCAGGCACATGTCATTTTCTGGGACGATCACTTGTATGCTGGTCTTCAAAGAAGCAGAACTGTGTATCTCTCTCCACTGCTGAATCTGAATACATTGCTGCTGGATCTTGCTGCGCGCAGCTTCTGTGGATGAAGAAAACACTCAAGGACTATGGCATTCATCTGAAGCAAGTGCCACTCTACCGTGACAACAAAAGCGCCATCAAGATTGCCAACAACCTAGTGCAGCACTCGAAGACAAAACACATTGAAATTCGTCATCACTTTCTCAGAGATCATGTTGTGAAGGAAGATATTGATATCATACACGTCAACACTAAAGAGCAATTGGCAGATATCTTCACCAAGCCCTTGGATGAGAAGAGATTTTGCAAGTTACGGTGTGAGCTAAATATCTTGGAATCCTCAAATGTCCTGTGATCAGGCACACATCCTAACACTTATGCATATTGATGACTTAGATGTGCAACACACGAAGTAAAGTATATCTTCAATCAATGAAGACATACACTCTAAGTGTGAATACATTAATGTGGAATTTGACTTCGGAGCGCCAAGATAATTGTGCACCGTGTCTGGGTCTAATACTTCCTATACGGTGGGTAACGCCACCACCAAAGGTTCTGTTCGAAGTGTTTCACTCATGGCGTTACATTTGCTATGTCTTCACATTTGGTTTGGCTTAAATCTCAACATGTCTTCATGTTTATCTTCACTATGTTG
>NC_041388.1:407576475-407636209 GCF_002162155.2 Triticum dicoccoides | reverse complement strand
CTAGTGTTCTGTCCTCTACAGCATTCACTTATAGCTATGTCTTCTTGTTGAATCTTTTGAACTAAGTGAATGTGATCGGACCCTAATCTATTTATGCTTTCTATCTCAAACTCTATCTCTCCAAGTCATATGCATTCTATTCAAACTGTCGAATGTCTTCTCTGCGTCCTTGTCAGCAGAAGATACAGAGACAAACATTAAGTCCGTTTTCAATGCTCATTCCTTCACCTGAAACCCGGAGAAGTGGGAACGACCACCCGACAATCCAGGCGTGCGTGGGACATGGAACAACCCCCGATATGCTGCATGATGGCCACGTGTTCCTCAGATGTGAATCGCCAGGGGCACCTGTGTAATAACGCAGTGCCGCCCCTGTACCTATAAATGCACACCTCACAGCAGTCATTATCTCTTCTTACACTCTCGCACGAACCCTAGCGCCACCACTAGCCCTCGATGACGCCGGTGACGAAGCGCTTCGCTGCCGCAACCTCTCCGACGCCGTCTTCATGCCGACCGCGGAAATCGTCTTCTCCGCCGTCGCCGTAGGTGTCCTCCATCGCCAAGTTAGGGCACGGACGATCGAACTGCTCGGCCTCCTCTTCCACTCCGTCTAGCAGTTCTTCATGTGGTAAATAAAACTTCCTTTTTACGGCCCCTTTGATCCTATAGCTTTATCACTTTCTACCACAAGCAGTTTCTATTCACACAAGTTGGATCTCTTTCATACTGCATCTCATAACATGCCTAGTATATTCACTTATGCTTCACAAAGTAGTTAGATTCCTCACTTGTACTAATCCGTGGATTCGTACAAATCTGGAACCAACTCCTTATCTATGAGTGAATGTCTTTGCATGATGAGGTCAATGTCTTCTAAACTGATTTATCTTCAAAATCTTCTGAGAATGCATATGACCTCTTCCCCTTCCCTCGCACCTTAATGCTGTCACAGGTACATGTCCGTGGGAGAATCCCTTGGTTCTCATAGTCTGCATTCATTTGCAGAATTCCTACAGTATCACATAAATTCTCCCGAAGCCAGTTCCTGTCTGTCCAGCAAGCGAAAGCCTTTGAAGCCTTTGAACGTATTGAAGCCTTTCAGTATAAAGTTCATGCCTTCAGAGAAATCAGCAAGGAAGGGTGGCAGAAAGCATCGAGGAGAAACATCAAGAGATCTGCCCGATGACCTCTCAGAGCTGTACAAGACAGATCCTGAAGAGGATTACAATCAGCGCAAGACACGAATCCAATGGATTCGACGCTATTGGGCAGAACAGTGGTTCAAGTACAGATTTGTGACAAAGGAATATGCTGAAAAGAATGCCATCAAGCGACCATGGGGAGACATCCTCTACAAAAATCTTTAACCCAGGACCAGAGATGAAGCCATTGAACAAGGCTTCTATCCCTGCATGGTCCGTGGACCACAGCCTGTGGATGCTGACCCATCGTCACTGCTATGGTGTCGTGATGACAATCTGTTTAAGCGCAACTTCCAATTTGCCCAGAACTCAGCAAAGCAGAACAAGAAGTCTTTGGGATTAGATTTCAACCCTGGTCCCTCTGCTCCCCGTGCCGATGGAACTCGCGAAGCTGAACCTAATCTTCTTCGGCCCTTCTACAACCTTGAAGGTCTCATCACCCACATAGTGGTTCAAGGGACTTCCGTAAATGAGCCTGCAGATGACGCTGACTCAGATGAAGCGCCTGCAGCGCCGAAGCCAAATAAACTGAAGCAGCCAAAAGCTTCCAAGCCTGCCTCTGCACCAAAAATCTCACGAGCGAAGCCATTGGCAACTGCACCTCCTGAAGACAGTGTGCAGTCTGAAGATTTGTCACGCATCTCCAAGCCTCAGAAGGTCAAGATGCCTCTGCCACACACCGGGCAAGAACTGACAGCTGCTGCCATTCTGCGCAACGATGCCATTGATCTGTCCAGTGATGAAGATCTTGCAGATGACGCTCTTGAGCAACTCATCAAGAGCAAAGAAGAAGCAGAAATCTTCAATGATCTGCCTCTCTTTGACGTGACAATCATCCACAACTTCATTGATGAGTGGTTTGACACGCCAAACATCAGCTTCGAAGATCTGCAACTACCCATTGGCCTTAGTGTCGCCTTCCATGGCGCCATTGGTTCAGAGCTAGCTCTCGCTCAGCGCATCGTCGAACTGAAGCAAAAGATTGACTATGAAAAGGCTCACTTCAAGAAGCATATGGCCAAGCTTAGCGTGCAAGAGGTGAAAAACTTCAAGATTATGCTGCACGAGCTCAAAGAAGCCTTTCTCAAGAAACGCGGAGAAGCTCAGGGTTCTCGGGAGCGCATGAAGAGCCTGGCTGACAAGTGTGTGCAAGGCTACAATGAAGCTGAGAAGCGCAAGGCCCTTGGGCGTCCGGGCATTGATCCCAGGATGGCTGCTAAGCAGAAGAAGAAGCCCATTGTGGCCGAACCCAACGCACCAAGGTAGGAAGCAGATCCCATTGTCTTCCCAACTAGCATGACTGGCTCGAAGCCAAAGGCCCGGTCAACCGCTTCAGAGCTGAAGAAGACGAGGACTGCTGAGGCTGAAGCCAGGAAGAGGAACATCCTGAAGCCTCTGCTACTGCCCCCTCCAAGAAGAAGAGGAAGACCAAAAAGGAACGGGCTGCTCCAACAGAGCCCTTGATTGTTGAACCCATGTCCATGGTTCACCCTGACGCTGAACCACAAGAACTTCAACTGACTGTCCATGAGCCTGCTTTCACAGAGGCTCATGAAGCTGAAGACTTTCCAGCAGCTGATCCCATCGCTGCTGAAGACATTGGTCACCATGACCATGTTGAAGATGATGCAGTCCTTCCTCAGCTCGAGCACCAACAGGTATCATCGCCTGTGTTAACGCATAGCAAACTCATCAGCATTGGTCGTCCTCTGACGCCAATTGCTCAGGATGCTTCATGGGCTGATCACCCGCAAGAGGAAGAAGACTTTGAGGCCCAGCCAACACCAACTCCATAGGCGTCGCTAGTGTTGCGCAGGCTTCGCAAAGGACCAAGGCCTCCAGTCTCTGCGTCTGAAGCTAAAGCTGCTGAAGACATTCCGGCTACATCACCCGATGAAGAAGAAGCCCCACAAGCTGCTACTCCCCTGTCCCACCATGGAGCGGTTCTCGAGGAGAACGTGACTGTGACCGACCCTCCAGCTCGTCAAGTGGAGGTTGAAAATCTTGAGGCTGCCACCACCAACACCAATGAAGCCACTGCCGTTGTCATGGCTGAAGCTAATGTGGAGCCCTCACCAACAAAAGCACCAGAAGTCAGCGAAGCCACTGATCCCACTGCTTCTGTTCCTGCGCCTGCTGCCGGTCCTCAACTCGACTATCATGTTGAGAGCACAGGCCTCAGGTACAGAAGCCAATCCCAAGATTGCCCAGGTTCCCAGGTCCTGCATCAGCACCTGGATCCTTCAATATCAATGGCTTCAAAGCAGACAACACTTTCTTCACTAGCTCCAGGAACCCCTACTCAAGGGAAAGAATATCATCTGATCGGTTCTGGAGCTATCCGCAGCGAAGCTATTACTCATGCATTCTTTACAATCAAGGTCACATCTTCCCACACAAGCGTCTTGACATTGAAGCAATAGCTGGTCTGCCCTGTCTAGAAGAAGCTCTGGATTGCTCCAAAGAGGTTGGATTGCTGCCATTCGTCACCGATCAAGAGCATTGGAATGAAGAGCTGCTGCTCCAATTCTATGCCACACTTCACATCCGCGGGTATAACAGAGATCCGAAGACTTGGGTCCTGGAGTGGATGACAGGAAATGTTCATCACAAAGCCAAAGCCTTTGCCATCATTGAGCTCACTGGTCTACCCACTCCTGGTGATCTCTATGAATCTGGCTTTCAACTTCACAGTGAAGCTGTGGAGAGCATCTTTCAGAAGCCTGAACCTAACATGAGTCAGATGCTCAGTATGATGAAGCGATTGCCCCAAGATGTTGCATATTCCAAAGAGTTCTTTGTTGAAGACCTTGAGTATCTGCCAAGGACTATTTATCACATCATAAGGCGAACTCTCTGGCCCATCAAAGGACACTCTCCACATGCCAAGCTGGAAGGTGCAATGAAGACTTTGGTCTTCTATATTCTTCATGGTAAATGCTTCAATGCACATGACTTCTTCATTTGCCAACTTGCTACATTAGGTTCTGATCTTTTTGGCTTGAAGTTCTATGCCCCATGGGTAATGCGGCTGATCAAAATTCACTCCGCTATCTCATATCAGCCATCTGCTCGCAATCATCGGATCTTTCTGCCTGATGTGGTATGTCTATTGAAGCCATCTATTTTGAGCCTGCCAAGGAACCTCTAAGTCCTCAGAATGCAGAGCATCAAAGTTGTTCTCAGAACATTGAAGGAGTTGAAGCAGTCACTCGTGTGTATCCTTTGGCTGGCACTACATGTGCACCGCATCCTGCTCTCACTGAAGCCACTGATAGCACAATTGCCCAACGACCCAAGAAGTGCACTCGTGTTCTCAATGACCGAGAGCTTCTTGTGGCTCTTCATCAGAAACAGGATAGGAATCATGACTGGCTGAAGCGTCAAATGCAAAGCCTCTTGGTGGATGTTAATCGCATTTGCAATCTTGCCACCAAGAATGCCTTTGTTGCCCATGAAACCTCTCGACGCACATGGAAAGGGCTGACGCTGATGTGTTCTGAAGATGATCTTCAAGAGGATGGCTTCTCTGAACGCTTCAAGTTTGACTCCACACCTCCTCGAAGGGCAGTGCTGCGACGAACTCCATCTCTTGAAGACTCTGAGTTCTCTTCCTCTGCTGAAACTATGAATGCCAGAGTGATCGAGGATGAAGACAATGCTACTTCACCGCCACCTCCTTCAGCACGCTTCGAAACTGCTCCAAGTTCTTCTGCACCGCCGAACACCACCGACGACCCTGCTGCTTCACCTACTCTTCATGGGAACGAGTAGATGCTCTATGTCTTCAAACCTTTTTGGTCCTTACTGACAAAAGGGGGAGAAGCATATGAGTTTGATAGTCTTCAAGCGGGTCCATATGGGCGGGTGCTTTATATTTTGCTTCGTGTTTACAACTCTCGTTTTGATACATTTGGTTCTTTGAGTTGTAACACTTAAACTCGATGGTCGTCTGCTACTTATTTGCCACTTTATGATGCGATGATAAATTCCGCATGTGCGACGATAAATTCCGCACTTAGATCATTTTGCAGACGTCCACTTTCCATTATGCATATCATTATCTTCACATACCTTCACTTGCATAGTGGATTGTCATCATAAGTTGAAGAGGATCTCCACAAGCACAACCTGCCATGTGCATTTGCATTCCAAAAGCAAATTACTTATATGCACATCTTCAGGGGGAGCCCTTGCAACTTATGAAGACAATTCCTTATCCTTTACAATTTCACATATTATATTCCCTGTTGAAAACTTCAACTAGTTTGTCATCAATCACCAAAAAGGGGGAGATTGTAAGTGCATCTAGTGCCACCCCTAGTTGGTTTTGGAGTATTGACGACAAACCTAGTTGAGGGACTAATGTGTTTGTGAGAATTGCAGGATAACATAGGTAGAAGTCCCTCATTGATTCGGTTTTCCTACCAGAGATGACCCCTAAAAATGTATGAAGACATTGATGTCAAAGGTGGTATATGAAGATATTCACATTAAAGACTATGACAAGAGAAGACATCGCATGAAGCCTATGGAGCTCGAAGACTTAGATCTTTCGTAGTTCTTTTTCTCCTTTGCTGAGTCATAGGAACCACTATACTGTTAAGTGGGGTCCAAGAGAACCAGTCAGAATGACTGAAGTGATGCTTAACCAAAACCTATGTCTTCGAGTGAAGACTATGAGAGCGAATCTTGTCCAGAGTCGGACAAGTCAGCTTTGCTTGTAGCCCAAGTAAAGTTGCCATGTGAGTTTGAAATCTGACCGTTGGAACACGTGTCAGTTCCTTAGTGACCCAGGGTCATTTCGGACAACTCAGGTCGGGTTGCCTAGTGGCTATAAATAGCCCACCCCCTACAACCATAAACAGTTGGCTGCTTAGAGTTAGAGTACGGCTTTTGTCATTTGAGAGCAACCCACCTTGAAGCCTTTGAGAGAGAATTCCTTGCGAGGATAAAGCCCTAACCACCCAGAGCCAAAGAGAATTAGGCATCACTTAAGTCTTCTTGTCTGTGTGATCTGAAGACTTATTACACTTGAGGACTGTGAATCCTCCAGCCGGTTAGGCGTTGTGTTCTGAGCATCCAAGAGACATTGTGGATCGCCGGTGAACGAAGTCTGTGAAGGTTTGGGAGTCTACCTTGAAGACTTACCAGAGTGATTGGGCGAGGTCTGTGTGACCTTAGCTCAAGGGGAATACGGTGAGGACTGGGTGTCCTGAGCTGCGTGTTCAGGACTGGGTGTCCGGGACTGTGTGTCCTCAGGTTTAAATACCTAGCCGCCCTAACCAGACGTACAGTTGTCACAGCAACTGGAACTGGTCCAACAAATCATTGTCTTCAATGAGTCACTGGTTTCATCCTTCCCTTCCCTTTACTTACTGTTACTCCTTGTGAAGTCATTGTATGTTTGCACTATCTTTTATCTTCACTGAGTGACTGCGTGTTCTGTTTGGCTTCATAACATCTTCCTACCTGATCCTTACTACATTGCTGCTATTAGTCATTGTGCTCTCACTCCATTGAATACTTGACTATGGTTTGCCTAGTGCAGTCTACCTTCCGCTGCATGGTAATAAGTTTATTTCTATCGTTTGTCTTCAAAACTTCCATGTTTTGAAGACTTTCATAAAAATCGCCTATTCACCCCCCTCTAGTCGATATAACGCACTTTCAGTTGTCTATGTCGTCCTACGGACTAAAACCCTCCGGTTTATATAGACACCGGATAGGGTTAGGGTTACATAGAGTCGGTTACAATGGTAGGAGATCTACATATCCGTATCGTCAAGCTTGCCTTCCACGCCAAGGAAAGTCCCTCCCGGACATGGGACGAAGTCTTCAATCTTGTATCTTCTTAGTCTAGGAGTCCGGCTGAAGGTATAGTCCGGCTATCCGAACACCGCCTAACCTAGGACTCCCTCAGTAGCCCCTGAACCAGGCTTCAATGACGACGAGTCTGGCGCGTAGATTGTCTTCAGCATTGCAAGGCGGGTTCCTCCTCCAAATACTTCGTAGAAGATTTTGAACACAAAGATAGTGTCCGACTCTGCAAAATAAGTTTCCACATATTGCCATAGAGAGAATAATATTTACACCAATCTAATCTGCTGATGTATTCCGTAGCGTGACACACCATGGCCAAGCCTTTATCCAAGTTGTTTCATTATCCCACCTCATCGCGTTATGCGAGGCGGTTTCCTTGGCACATCTTGTTAAAGCAGAGATCGTGTCCCCTTATCCCGGGATTCTCATCAATACGGGCATGGGTAAACCAACCGCTTCTAGGACTCCTAGATTATAGGCAAGTCCAAACGGACACGGAGAGGACGCTTGATATTCACCCTCTTTATAAAGGGGACAAGGCTTTTATCTTTCCCTCCCGTGCTCAATCGAATCCTTCCCCCACCTTAAGCTCAAACGCCCGAAGTTTAGGTCAGGTGCTCCGAACCTCCAATCATGTCCGGATCTAGCCTTCAAGGCCGATGGATGCCTTCCTCCATCACGGAAGAAGACATCAAGAAGTTGAGGGAGGCCTGATATCTGACCGCCGAGATTTTGCATCGGCTGCCTCCCCGAGGGCAGGCCGTCCCCACCCCCGAACCCAACGAGAACGTCGTGTTCGTTTCCCACTTCCTCCGAGGTCTAGGCCTTCCCCTGGATCCTTTCGTCAGGGGTTTGATGTTCTACTACGGGCTAGATTTTCATGATCTAGCTCCAGACTCCTTTCTTCACATCATGACATTTATTGTTGTGTGCGAGGCCTTCCTCCCGGTTACCCCTCACTTTGGCCTATGGCTCAAGACCTTTGAAGTGAAGCCGAAGATGGTCGAGGGGCAACATGCAGCGTGTGGAGGTGCCTCGATACGCAAGATGACGAGAGCTCCGTGGCCCAAAGGTTCCATCCCAGAGGTGTCTGAATTGTGGCAACAGGAGTGGTTCTACATCACGGCTCCTAGAAGTGCCAAGTGGGCGGCCCCCCTGCTTTCCGCTCGGGCCCTCCACCACAGCTGATGTCGTGGATCAGCAGAGGTCTGAGATGGGGTCCAGTCAAGGGTGTGCCTATACTGCAAGGTCGCATTCGAGGTCTCTTCAATGGAGATTTCAGTTTTGTTGCGGTAACACATGTTATGCTGGTTCGTCAAGTCCAGCCTTGCTAACGCTGGCCTCTTCGCTTGTGGGAGTTCAATCCCGAGGGACTGCATGCCGTTCAGAATTTTCTCGGCCTGACACACGAGGAGATGTACAAGTCATTCTTCGGACCTCAGGTGGAGTGTCCGGAAATCACCAAGGACGTGGGCCTGAGTAGTAACCGCACCGCCGAACAGGTAAGGCATCTTCCGGCCGAACATACTCTCTCTACTTCATTACGAAGTTATTTCTGAGAGTTTGCTTTTTGACCAGGACTGGCTAACAAAGGCGAAGTTGATTCGGTGTTCGGCCCCCCTCCCTGAGGATTTGGAAAATCCGGTATTGGAAAAGATGCTCCTGACCGCACCTTGCCCGGAGCCCTTGAAGGAAGATACTGTGGAGGATAATGCGGACGGACGCAGGCCCCCAACGCTGCCCATTCTAACCAAGGGAGCGAGCGTCTCCATGAGGGAAGGCGACCAGAAGAGGAAAAGGGCTGCGCCCGGAGATTCGGAAGCCGAAGCTTCCAAACGGGAGAAGAAGTCTCCCAGAGAGGGTCCTACCTTGGTGGGTGCTGTTGCCGCACAAAGTCCTCGGGGGATCAATTCTCCCTCGAGTCGTAAGTGACCCGAAATACTTTTAATAGTACAGATATGCCATCTTTTACTCTTGAGGAAATAACCACCACATATATTTTTGCAGTTCGGGCCTTAGCCCCTCTCAAATGAGCTCATCTTCGGGGGATCTTGTTCCAGAGATGATGGAGGGCGAAACGCCTCCTCCGGATTCCTCCGCTCCAGAAGCGGGCGACCCTGAAGTGTCGTCGCGGAGGGCCTCTCCGAGTCCGGTGAGGCCAGAAGATAATCCCATTGACCCCCGAAGCTCCCAGTGTCCTGCTCCCAAAGAGAGCAGAAAAAAGAGTCCAACACCGTCTAGTGCGTGATCGGATGTTCTGAGGGAGTTGGTGGGGCGAGTGGCCATCTCAGATGAACACCATGTGATGATGAATACAGTGATGGAGAGAATATCGTCCGCCGAAAGCAGATTGCATGAAGCTTTTATGAGTCTACTGACAGGCTTTGAGGTACGTAAAAGAATGTATGATAATCCTGCACCTGCTAGGTGTGCCCTGTGTAGATAGTAGCCCCTGAGACTCTGGTTGTCGTCGGAAACGACGACGAACAGAGGATCATATTCCCAGGAAATAACCATACTACCTCTATGTGCAGGTGATGGAAGCTCCGGTGGCTAGCGGGACTAGCGAGTTTTCCCATTTAGAGCGGCAGTTGGATGCGGCAGACGCCGACATCGAGCTTGTTAACAAAAGGCTTGACGAGGCACAGGGTAAGTGTGAATATCTGGTAAATGCCACATAGGAAGAGCAGCATGATGCCAGTATCTTTAATATGTTGTGACTGCAGATGGAGCTGCCACTGTTGAAGCCTTACGGGCAGAACTTTCCCGAGCCAAGGAACAAGCGAGGTTGGGTAATGCGGCTGCTGTGAAGGCGGCCGAAGAGTTGCAAGCCGAGAAGGCCGCGCATGGAGAGATCCGAGACAAGATGGCCAAGATGTCTATAGAATTAAAAGCCGCCGCCGACCGTTGCCGGGTTCTTGAAAAGGAAAACCAAGCGAAGGCATCGGACCTTGAGAAGGCTACTGCAACGAAAAAGGATCTCCGCTCTGCTAGGAGGGCAAAGAAGGAGGAGCTGCGGGAAGCCGGGGATATTGTAGCTGGGAAATCCTTTATGTTGCGGAGGAAATTCGGAGATCCACGGTATGCCCCTCTGGATCGGCCGTGGAGTTCGGAGGATGTGTATATGGATTTGGTAGCGAGCCCTGCCGATGCGGCAAAGTACTTCCAGGGTCAGACGGACCATGGAGTAGACCAACTGTTTTGGAGACAATTCCATTCTCCCGAGCGTCCACTTTCATTGACTGACCAATTAGCCGAATGGGCCGAACTAAATAGGTTGTCCGGACTCTCTATGAGGTTTTTTGTGGATCAGCTATGGCCGGGAAGGTCAAAACCGAACAGCTATTTCAGCTTGGTGCAGCAGGTCCTTGATGTGGTGCCGCACATTAATGCGATGAGGAGGTCGGCGTGCATAGAGGGCGCACGGATGGCCTTTGCCCGTGTTAAGGCATATTGGGCGGAGATGGATGCTACCAATGTCGCAGCGCGGGATTCGGCTATAGGTCGAAAGGCTGCCAAGCACTACTTTGAAGTTCTTAAGGATGCCCGTTTGATATTATGTTTGAGTGATATGTAATCTCATTGTAAGCGAAATTCTTTTATAAATTTTTATAAGGCTATTTTTATACTTTTGCCTGAAAGTAATATGATGCCTCCTCGGCGGCCGTTTATGTATACATGTGTATAACCTGAAAGATTGCAGCCGTCGGCTTCAACCCTCACGCATATAATGCGGAGGTGCTCGCAAAAACACGCATTAACACTTAACCCAACGTCTTGGTCCTATTAAGGAGGTGATAGCGGAGCGAGCGAGGCAACCGGACTATAATGCTTTAGCACTTTCACTTAGCCATAGGAGTTTGACAGTGGGGCTACTAGATAGCCCCTGGTGGCTCCGCACTCTCCCGATCTCGGGGTGCGTACATGCCTGGCCGGGAAACGGCCCTTCGTTAAGGTGGAGGAATTCTAACATTCCCACAGGTCATCGAGTGGTTGACCAGTCTCACGCTATATCATGACAGTCAGTTTTCGGCTTTCTCTACTGAGGTGCTCGTCCGGATGAACCAGGGCACAATCACAGTAGTTCTCCTGGTGCTACCTTAGCCGGCAAGGCGGAACGTAAGGCACCAAAACACAGGAGCCGGGCAAACCCAACATTTGACCAAAGACAATGATTCAGAGCTGATGCATATAGGGCCAAACTCGCGACGCCGAACACTCCCTAAGGTATTCGGTCTTTGTGGTATAAACCGGGCCTAAATAGTGGCCTTTGTAAGAAGCCCTGTGTGTCCAGGTACGTGCATTGTTCTGGCATGGCCACATACCAAGACGTCAGCATCCTTCTCAACGGTGGATATGTATCAACAAGAGACAGTAAAAAAGGTTTACGCAGGGTCTTAATCTAAAAAGAATCCTTGGAGCGGGTCCCTGCTGCACGTCTGCGCCTGTGTCTCCATTGTGCCGTATCCTGGCCGGGTGTAGCACGATGATCGTCTGTAAAAGAGAGGAAGTTAAGTGAAAAAGTTGTCGTGCAAAAGGATAGTTTTTAAAGAAACCATGTATAATTCAAGATGATAAGAAATTGCAACTTGTCTGCGCGCATTGAGCCCCTTGTATTGACAAATAGGGGTGTGACCACTTATTTCCATATAAATAGCGGCGCGGACTTGATTAGTTGTATCTGAGGTCTTGACGACCTATTGGATGCTTTTGTTTGTCCGGGCGCCTTTAGTGTGCGGCTGCCAAGGCAGCCTCACTCTCTTCGGCGTGCAGAGATCGCTTGATATTCCCGTGCACTGTAATGATGCCACGTGGACCGGGCATCTTGAGTGTGAGGGAGGCGTAGTGTGGTATTGCATTAAAGCGAGTGAAAGCTTCGCGTCCAAGCAGTGCTTGATAGCCACTTTGAAATGGAGCGATGTGGAAAGTTAACTGCTTGCGTCGGAAGTTATCGGGGGAGCCAAATGTAACTTGTAGTAGAAGGGAGCCCGTACAACGAGCCCCTGGGCCTGGCGTTACTCCTTTAAAGGTAGTATTGCTATGACGAATTTGTGTTGGGTCTAGCCCCATCCCGCGGATTGTATCCTGATATATTAGGTTTAGGCTACTGCCGCCGTCCATCAAGACCCTTGTGAAGTGATATCCGCCAATTACTAGGTCTAATACCAGGGCAGCCCATCCTGCGTGTCGGATACTTGCTGAGTAATCGCGATGGTCGAAAGTGATCGGTTAAGATGACCAGTGGCAGGACTTCGTAGTGATAGGCACTTGGGTATACTTTCCTGGGAGTGCCGCATTGTTTTTTCCCTTGATTATGTGTAACATGTTTACTGTTTTGACTTCTGGTGGAAATTGCTTTTGTTCCCCCGTGTCTTGCTTGGGGGGCTCGTCCTCGTTGTCACTTGGTGTATCCTCCCCCTTGTGTACGGCGTTGAGTTTACCGGACTGCTTGAAGACCCAACATTCTCTATGGGTATGATTAGCAAGTTTACCAGGGGCTGGACAATTCGTCCCTGGTGCCTTTAGGGGGCGGCTTTTGGCCTGGCTGAGAGCTTTTGAATCCGGCATTTACTGCCGTGCCCTTCGTGCTGTCTTCTTTATTCCGGCGTTTGTTATTGCTGTTGCACCGTGATTTCCCGTTTCCATCTCTAACTTCAGATGTACTGGGGTCGCTGGTGCTGCATCTGGCTAGCCAGCTGTCCTCCCCCGCGCAAAAGCGGGTCATGAGGTTTGTTAATGCGGCCATCGTTCTCGGCTTATTTTGGCCGAGGTGTCTGGCGAGCCATTCGTCACGGACGCTATGCTTGAAAGCTGCTAAGGCTTCGGCGTCCGGACAGTCGACAATCTGGTTCTTTTTGGTAAGAAACCTGTTCCAAAGCTTTTGGGTTGACTCCCCGGGCTGTTGAGTTATATGACTCAAATCATCCGCATCCGGAGGTCGGACATAAGTCCCTTGAAAATTTGCCTGAAAGGCGTCTTCGAGCTCTTCCCAACTTCCAATGGAGCTTTCGGGGAGGCCTTTGAGCTAGTGACGAGCTGGCCCTTTGAGCTTGAGGGGTAGGTACTTGATGGCGTGGAGATCATCTCCTCGAGCCATATGGATACGAAGGATGTAGTCCTCACTCCAGACCCCAGGGTCTGTTGTTCCGTCGTATGCCTCTATGTTTACGGGCTTGAATCCCTCTGGAAATTCGTGGTCCAGCACCTCATCAGTGAAACATAGGGTGTGTGCGGCACCCATGTAGCTGGGTGTACCGCGTTGTTCGGATGTTTGTTGTGTTGCATTGTCCGCTTTGGGTAGCTCTTGTAGGGGCGATTGTCGCCGTACTTTGCTGCTGTGTTGAGTATTTTACTCCATCTGAATTGGAGTGTGTCTTGCGCGGCCTTGAGCCTTTGCTTCTGTTTTTTCAGACTCCTCGTGGTGGCAACAAGCCTTTTACGGGCAGTCTGCTGCTCCGGGTACCTGTACGGCGTTATGTCGTCCGGATCATTATCCTTGATAGAATTTGTTTGTTCGGTTTGATTATCCGGATTGCCGTTGTCCGGTAGCGGTTCGCCCTGCTCCAGCGCTGGGTCTATGTGATCGCTATTTCTGTCGAGGCGGGATTTGGGGCGGCGCTTGCGTCGCCGCTTTGACTGCTTTTCGAGGGAACAAGCCTTCGGTGCGTCCTTCCGCTCCTCGTCGTCATCTTTTGGTGCGTCCACCATGTATACGTCATATGACGAGGTGGCGTTCCAGGGCCCAATAGGCGATGGTTCTTCATCGTCTCCTTCATCGGCGTCCATACCGCCGATGTCTTCGGAGTCGAGGTCGAGCATGTCGGTTAAATCATTGACAGTGGCTACAAAGTGGGTGGTGGGTGGGCTTTGAATTTCTTCATCGTCCGTACCCCAACCTTGCTGACCGTGGTTCGGCCAGGGCTCTCCTGATAAAGAGAGAGACTTTAGTCTCTTCAGAATGTCGCCGAAAGGCGAGTGCTGGAAGATGTTCGTGGTAGTAAACTCCATGATCGGTGCCCAATCGGATTCGGTCGGCAGGGGCACAGAGGGTTCAGGGTCCAGAGAGGAGTCCGGCTCCTTGGAGCCACGAGTCTCGCGGAGTGCGGGGCAGGTGTTTGGCTCAATCGCCGTTGGGATCGCAGCCCCCGAGGCGGCATCCAACCACCCATCCTCGATCGGCGCGGTTGGCTCTGAATTAAGGGTCGAAGCCGATGCGGGTGCGGCCTCCAGGGCACTGTTCGGCGGTAGAGCTAGAACATGCTCGTCTGGACAGTGCGGCACGCTCGGCAGTGGTTCGACTCCATTGAAGATCAAGTCCCCGCGGATGTCAGTCGTGTAGTTTAAACTTCCAAATCTGACCTGACGGACAGGGGCATAGCTTTTGATCTGCTCCACATGGCCAAGTGAATTGGCCCGCAGTGCGAAGCCGCCGAAGACGAAGATCTGTCCGGGAAGGAAGGTCTCACCCTGGACTGCATCGTTATTGATGATCGTAGGAGCCATCGAGGCTGACGGCGATGACACAGAGGAACTCTCAATGAAAGCACCAATGTCGGTGTCAAAACCGGCGGATCTCGGGTAGGGGGTCGCGAACTGTGCGCTAGGCCGGATGGTAACAGGAGGCAAGGGACACGAAGTTTTACCTAGGTTCGGGCCCTCTCGATGGAGGTAAAACCCTACGTCCTGCTTGATTAATATTGATGATATTGGTAGTACAAGAGTAGATCTTCCATGAGATCGAAGAGGCTAAACCCTAGAAGCTAGCCTATGGTATGATTATTGTTGTCTATGTCGTCCTACGGACTAAAACCCTCCGGTTTATATAGACACTGGATAGGGTTAGGGTTACATAGAGTCAGTTACAATGGTAGGAGATCTACATATCCGTATCGCCAAGCTTGCCTTCCACGCCAAGGAAAGTCCCTCCCGAACACGGGACAAAGTCTTCAATCTTGTATCTTCTTAGTCCAGGAGTCCGGCTGAAGGTATAGTCCGGCTATCCGAACACCCCCTAACCCAGGACTCCCTCAGTGCCACCGAGGGTTTGAAGAGCCGCTCCTCGAAGACGCCAGGCTCCTGAGGCAGCCGCCTGGATGCCCTCTTGGCAATGTCATCAGCCTCTTGATTGGTGCCGAGAGGCACATGCTGCAACTTCAGCCCCCAGAACTGCTTCTCCATCCTGTGAACCTCAGTGAGGTAGGCTTCCATGTGCTCATCCTTTGGTTCATATATCTTGTTGGAGAAGTTGACGAGGAGCTGCGAATCGCCCTTGATGATGAGGCGCTTTACCACTAAGGCGATTGCAGCTTCCAAGTCTGCTATCAGGCCTTCGTACTCTGCTATGTTGTTGGAGACCTTTTCTCCGTGCTGGAAACAGAGTTGCACGGCGTAGTAGAGTTTGTCCTGGGTAGGGGATACGAGCACTGCGCCAGCTCCCGCGCCGCGTCGGGAGAATGCCCCATCGAAGTACATGACCCAGCCATCTGGTGCCTCACTTCCCGGGGAAAGTGATCGGTCCTCGCCTGCCTCGAGACCCGGTGCTTCTGCCCATTCTGCCACGAAATCCGCAAGTGCGGCTCCCTTCATGACTCTGGTCGTACTGAATTCTAGTTGAAATGCCTGTAGTTCGATGTTCCATTCAGCGACTCTTCCAGCTGAGTTGGGGCTCCTGAGTATCCTTTCCAAGGGGTATGCTGAGACGACTTTGATGGGATGGCCCTGGAAATAGTGCTGCAGCTTGCGTGAGGCCACTAATAGCGCGAGGAGGAGTTTTTGAGGCATGGGGTACCGCGCCCTTGCGTCCCATAGCACCGTGCTGACAAAGTACATGAGATGCTCGACGAGGTTGAGGGTGCTGGCGCAACTTGCATCCTCCAGAGGTCGAGGCATCTCCTAAGATGGTGGAGCCCCTAGTGCTTGGTCACTTGGAGAGGCCTCTCCTGCCCCGAGTGTGTTCTCCTGCTGCGGCTGTTCCCCTCCGGTTGCGTCGTGGTCCTCGTGAAGCCCTCTTGGCTTTGCTTTGCTTCAGCCCGGACGGTTGCTGCGGCCTTGGTCTGGCGCTCCTCCCTGACCGCCACCAGGTCTGCGCTAGCGGAGTAGGGGGTGGCCACAAGGTAGAGCACCAGGGGCTCCCGTGGATGCGGAGCTACCATCACTGGTGGGCTGGTAAGGTACCTCTTGAGATCTTGGAATGCCTTGTTAGCCTCTTCAGTCCATTCGAAGGGGCCCTTCTTCTTCATCAGCTTGAAGAAGGCCAGTGCTCGTTCCCCCAGCTTGGAGATGAAGCGCCCTAGCACGGTTACACGCCCGGTGAGCTTCTGCATCTCTCTGAGGGTCCTTGGCGAGCTCATGTCTTCGACTGCTTTGACCTTCTCCGGGTTGGCCTCGATGCCCCTGTGGGACACGAGAAAACGTAGGAGCTTACCCGAGGGGATCCCAAACACGCACTTCTCCGGGTTGAGCCGTAGGTCCACTTTGTTGAGGCTCGCAAAGGTTTCTTCCAGGTCTTGTATCAGGGTTTTTGCCTCCCAGGACTGCACCACAATGTCGTCAACGTAACCTTCAGTGTTCCTCCCGAGCTGTCGGCCTAAGGCGATGTGCATCAGCCGCTGAAAGGTTGCGCCTGCGTTGCGCAACCCAAATGGCATGCACGTGTAGCAGTACACTCCACATGGGGTTAGGAAAGCCGTTTTTCCACGTCTTCTACCGCCATCTTGATCTGGTGATAGCCCGAGAAGGCATCTAGGAAGCACAATAGGTCACACTCTACAGTAGAGTCGACTATCTGGTCACTGTGGGGGAGCGGAAATGGATCCTGTGGGTAGGCTTTGTTGAGGTTGGTGAAGTCGACACACATGCGTTCCTTTCCTCCCTTTTTCGGCACAACGACCGGATTAGCCAGCCAATCAGGGTAGCAGACCTCGTGGATAACTCCTGCCGCTTCTAGCTTCCGGGTCTCTTGAACGATGAAAGCTTGTTTCTCAGTGGACTGTCACCTTGCCTTCTGCTTCACGGGGCGCACTTTTGGGCACACGTTGAGGTGATGCTCAATCACACCCCTCGGGACCCCTGCTAACTGATCAGGTTCCCATGCGAACACCTTCTTGTTCGCACGCAGGAACCTCACTAGGGCCTTCTCCTGATGGGCTCGAGGTTGGCTCCTATGGTGAAGGTAGCGTCAGTGGACCCGTCCTCGTCGACCGGTACCTGCTTGGTTTCCGCCTTGTCTTGGGTGAACAACTGCTTCTTTTTAGCTGGCGCAGCCCCCTTGGGCTCAAGGGCGTCGGTGCTGGTGGGCTGCGCCACCGCGGCCGCCCTGAAAGCAAGCTTGAGCGCCTGCAGCGCATCCCTTGTGTCTCCTGACACGGTAAGGATGCCGCTGCTCCCAGGCATCTTCATGAGGTTGTACGCCGGGTGAGTTGCTGCCATGAACCGGGCCAAGGCCGGATAACCGAGGATGGCGTTGTAGGGGAGGCCGATGGGGGTGACGTCGAAGTCCATCAGCTCTGTGCGGAAGTTGTCGTGGGTGCCGAAGGTCACTAGGAGGCGGATCTGTCCTAAGGAGGCGGTGGAACCGACTCCGACACCCGAGTAAGGCCTGCTAGGCAGAAGCCGGTCTAGCGGCACATGGAGGAGGTTGAAGGCCTCCACCGAGAGCACGTTGAGGCTGGCACCGCCGTTGATGAGGGTCCTGGTGACGGCCACCTGGCAGATGGTGGGGGTGCACAGCATTGGGAGTGCGCCCGAACCGATGGGGTTGATGGGGTGGTCATCCGAGTCGAAGGTTAGATCAGCCTCGGGCGCCACCAAGCCCGGGGGGGTGCTTCTCGACGCTTGGAGGCGGTGCTGATCCGACGGGTGAACGGCTTGACGTGGTGGCTCGAGGGTGGCGCCTGTGAGCCACCCAGGAGAGCTGCGACGACGGGCGGAACTTGTGCGGCATAACGAGCGAGGAAGAGGTCGCGCAGCTCCTCCCAGGAGGTCACATAAGCCGTCGGCAGATGGAGGAGCCACGCGCGTGGGTCACCGGCGAGGGCCATGGGAAACCAGTTGGCCATCACCCGGTCGTCGCCCCGGGCTTTGAGGACGGCCACCTCATACGCCAGCAGAAAAACCAACGGATACGTCGCGCCATTGTAGCGTGGCGGCATCTCAGGCTTGAACTTGTGCGACCACTGCACCCGTCGCAAGGTGAGGGCCAAGGCTCGGAGCCCCCAGCCCCAGTGCCGGCATCGGTTGCCGGAGCGGGCGGCGCGTTGTCCGCCATGAGGGCGAAACGCGATGTTGGTGGAGAGCGGGTCGTCGAGAGGGAGAACTCCGGTGCACCCCTACCTGGCGCGCCAAATGTCGGATTTCGGGTTCTGGCAGACCTTTAAGGTTCGAACTCTGGGGTGCGCACGGAGATCTTTCCCCTACCGACTCGCGCTTCTATGGCTCGCAAGAAATCTAGGCTGGAAAGAAGAACAGACAAAGGACACGGGGTTTATACTGGTTCGGGCCACCGATGTGGTGTAATACCCAACTCCAGTGTGTGGTGTGGTGGATTGCCTCGGGGGCTGATGATAAACAATACAGGGGGAAGAATGGCCTCGCGAGAGGTGTTCTTGAGCTGGTGCGGTGTGTTCTACTCGGTCTGGATCCCCCTCCCTCTATGGTGGCTAGTCCTACTTATAGAGGCCCGGGTCCTCTTCCCAAAATGTGAGCGGGAAGGGCGCCAACAATTGGCCATTTTGAAGGGGAACATCTAGTTATCCTTACCAAAGGTGGTCTTCGGCTGCCAAAAGCACTGGTGATGACGCCGTCTTGGGCTCCATGATGACCTTCATCCTGCCGCTCTTCTGGTCTTCGTCTCGTTGCACCGGAATGGTAACCTTTGTCCGATGCCTTGGACTGTGCTTGTTCCCTTTGCACTGAAGGGGAAACAAGGACACTGCACAGGCCGGTGCCCACCTGGCGCCCGCCTGATCTCGATCGTCATGGCTTGCGTCACGGGCTCCTCACGAGGTGCCCCTGCCTTGATCTCTCCGCCTCCTCGCAAGCCTACCTGATGAGGCTGCTCCTGAGGAAGCTTCCTGTCGTCCGCCCCGCAGGGCTTGGCCCCTCGCGAGGGTCTTGAGTTTGAGCCGATGAAGCTGGGCCGCACTGGGCCCCCACTCGAGCCACACCGCAGGCCACAGGCAGGCAAGTCTAGGGACCCCTTGAGGGAGTCCTGGATTAGGGGGTCTCCGGACAGCCGGACTATATCCTTTGGCCGGACTGTTGAACTATGAAGATACAAGATTGAAGACTTCGTCCCGTGTCCGGATAGGACCCTACTTGGCGTGGAAGGCAAGCTAGGCAATACGGATATGTATATCTCCTCCTTTGTAATTGACCTTGTGTAACCCTAACCCTCTCCGGTGTCTATATAAACCGGAGGGTTTTAGTCCGTAGGACAACATACAATCATACCATAGGCTAGCTTCTAGGGTTTAGCCTCTCCGATCTCGTGGTAGATCAACTCTTGTAATACTCATATCATGAAGAATAAATCAAGCACGACGTAGGCTTTTACCTCCATCAAGAGGGCCCGAACCTGGGTAAAACATCGTGTCCCCTGCCTCCTGTTACCATCCGCCTTAGACGCACAGTTCGGGACCCCCTACCCGAGATCCGCTGGTTTTGACACCAACATTGGTTCTTTTGTTGAGAGTTCCTCTGTGTCGTCACCGTTAGGCTTGATGGCTCCTTCTATCATCGATAGCGATGCGGTCCAGGGTGAGACTTTTCTCCCCGGACAGATCTTTGTGTTCGGCGGCTTCGCACTTCGGGCCAACTCGCTTGGCCATCTGGAGCAGATCGAAAGGTACGCTCCTGGCCATCAGGTCAGGTTTGGAAGCTTAAATTACATGGCCGATATCCGCGGAGACTTGATCTTTGATGGATTCGAGCCCCTGCCTTGTGCGCCACGCGGTCACGATGAGTATGATTTAGCTCTACCATCGGACCGTATTCAGGAGATCGCACCGGCAGCTGCTTCGAGCCTCCATTCGGAGCCAGTTGCGCCATCCAAGGACGGGTGGATAGACCCCGTCACGGAGGCCGTATCCTTAGCGGCGATTGAGCCAAATATCGACCTTATCCTTCACGAGAGCCGTGTTGCCAAACTGCCGGATCCTTCCCTGGACACGGACTCTGAACCGCCTGCGCCCGTGCCTATCAAATCCGACTGGGCGCCAATCATGGAGTTCACCTCCGCGAATATCTTTCAGCACTCTCCCTTCAGCGACATACTGAATTCATTAAAGTCTCTCTCCTTATCAGGAGAGTCCTGGCCGAACTATGTCCGGCAGGATTGGGATGCGGATGATGAAGAAATTCGCCGCCCACCCACCACCCACTTAGTAGCCACTGTCGATGACTTAACCGACATGCTCGACTTCGACTACGAAGACATCGACGGTATGGACGATGATGCCGGAGACGAACAGGAACCACTGCCCACAGGGCACTGGACGCCCACTTCATCACATGACGTGTACATGGTGGACACACCAAAAGAAAACGATGATGAGGAACGGAAGGACGCAACAAAGGGTTGTCCCCTCGAGAAGCAGTCAAAGCGCCAGCATAAGCGCCGCTCCAAATCCCGCCTCGGCAGAAACAACGATCATATAGACCCAGCGTTAGAGCAGGGTGAACCATCGCCAGACCATGGCAACACGGAGAATCAAACCGAACAACCCGACTCTGTCAAAGATAATAGTCCGGACAGACACCTGGAGCAACAGAATGCCCATCAAAGGCTTGTTGCCACCGCGAGGAGTCTAAAAAAGCAGAAGCAAAGGCTCAAGGCTACGCAAGACACACTCAGAATCATATGGAGTAAAGTACTCAACACAACAGCGAAGTATGGCGGTAATCGCCACACCAAGAGCTACCCGAAGCGAATAGTCGACTATCCGGACGCCGAAGCCTTGGCAGCTTTTAAGCACAGCGTCCGAGACGAATGGCTTGCCAGACACCTCGGCCAAGAAAAGCCGAGAACAATGGCAGCATTAACAAGCCTCATGACCCGCTTTTGCGCGGGCGAGGACAGCTGGTTAGCCCGATGCAGCACCAGCAACCCAAATACAACCGAAGACAGGGATGGAAACGGGAAATCCCGACGCAACAAAAATAAGCGCCGGAATAAAGAAGACAGCCCGAAGAGCACGGCGGTAAACGCCGGATTCGGAAGCTCTCGGCCAGGTCAGCAAAAGACGCCCTCTAAAGGCGCCAGAGATGAACTATCCAGCTTAAACAAAATTCTGGACCAAATATGTCAGATCCATAGCACCTCCGATAAAACTGCAAATCATACCCACAGAGAATGTTGGGTCTTCAAGTAGTCCGGCAAGCTCAACGCCGTACACAAGGGGAAGGATACACCAAGCGAAGACGAGGATGAGCCTCTCAAGCAAGACACTGGGCAACAAAATAAATTTCCACTAGAAGTCAAAACAGTAAACGTGTTACACGTGATCAAGGGGAGAAACAAAGCGGCACTCCCAGAGAAATATGCCCAAGGGCCTATCATTGCGGAGTCCTGCCACTGGTCGTCTCAACCGATCACTTTCGACCATCGGGATTACTCAGCAAATATCCGGCGTGTAGGATGGGCTGCCTTGGTATTAGACCCAATAATTGACGGATACCTCTTCACACGAGTCCCGATGGACGGTGGCAGCAGTCTAAACCTGATATATCAGGACACAGTCCGCAAAATGGGGATAGACCCAACAAAAATCGCCATAGCAATACTACCTTTAGAGGAGTAACGCCAGGCTCAGGGGCTCATTGCACGAGCTCCCTGCTACTAGAGGTTATATTCGGCTTCCCCGATAACTTCCGTAGCGAAAATTTAACCTTCCACATTGCTCCGTTCCAAAGTGGCTATCAAGCACTACTCGGACATGAAGCTTTCGCTCGCTTCAACGCAACACTGCATTACGCTTCCCTCACGCTTAAGATGCCCGGTCCACGTAGCATCATTACAGTAAGTGGAAATATTGAGCGATCCTTGCGCGCCGAAGAGAGTGCGACTGCCTCAGCAGCCGCACACTAAAACGGCCTCAACAACTAAAGCATTTGATAGGTCGTCAAGACCACGAACACGATCAGATGATTCCAGCGCAGCTATATGTAGTCCATATAGGTTCGACGGCCACACCCCTGTTATAAAAACAAGGGGCTCCACGCGCGTAAACAAGTGGCAATTTTTGCTCATCTTGAATTGTGCATGGTTTGTTTAAATATAACCTACCTTTTTGCACGACAACTTTTCACCTAAGTTCCTCGCTTTTACAGATGACCATCATGCTACACCCATCCAGGATACGTCACAACAGAGACACAGGCGTAGACGTGCAGCAAGGACCCATTCCAAGGATTCTTTTTAGATTAAGACCCCGCGTAAACCTTTCTTACTGTCTCTTGTTGATACACATCCCTCGGATTCTCAGTTCTATTGAGAGGGATGCTGACGTCTTGGCATGTGGCCACGTCACAATAATGCACGTACCTGGACACCAGGGGCTTCTTACAAAGGGCACTGTTTAGGCCCGGTTTATACCATAAAGACCGAATACCTTAGGGAGTGTTCGGCGTCGCGAGTTTGGCCTTATATGCATCAGCTCCGAATCATGTCTTTGGTCAAATGTTGGGTTGCCCGGCTCCTGTGTTTTGCTGCCTTACGTTCCGCTCTATCGGCTAAGGCGGCACCAGGAGAACTATTGCGATTGTGCCCAGGTTCATCCGGATGAGCACCTCAGTAGAGAAAGCCGAAAACTGACTGTCATGATATAGTGTGAGACTGGTCAACCACTCGATGACCTATCGGAATGTTAGAATTCCTCCGCCTTAACGAAGGGCCGTTTCCCGTCCAGGCATGTATGCACCCCGAATTCGGGAGAGTGCGGAGCCACCAGGGGCTATATAGTAGCCCCACCGTCAAACTCCTATGGCTAAGTGAAAGTGTTAAAGCATTATAGTCCGGTTGCCTCGTTCGCTGCGCTATCACCTCCTTAATAGGTCCAAGACGTTGGATTAAGTGTGAACACGCGTCTTCTGCGAACACCTCCGCATTATATACATATATACATAAACGGCCACACAGGAGGCATCATATTACTTTCAGGCAAAAGTAAACATTGTTTTTACAATGGGAATACATGTCACTCAAACATAATATTCTTTAAGCACTGGGCCTCTATCAAACGAGCACCCTCAAGAACTTCTTCAAAATAGTGCTCGGCAGCCATTCGGCCTATGGCCGAACCCTGCGCCGCAACAGTGGTAGCATCCATCTCCGCCCAGTATGCTTTGACACGGGCAAGGGCCATCTGCGAGCCCTCTATGCACGCCGACCTCTTCATCACATTGATGCGCGGCACCGCACCAAGGAACTGCTGCACCAGGCTAAAATAACTGTTCGGCTTTGGCCTTTCCGGCCACAGCTGATCCACGACAGACCTCATGGCGAGTCCGGACAACCTATTAAGTTCGGCCCATTCGGCTAGCTTATCAGTCAATGGAAGCAGACGCTCTGGAACGTTAAACTGCGACGAGAACAGCTTGTCCACTTCACGATCTGTTTGATCTCGGAAGTATTCGGCCGCATCGATAGCACTCACCGTCAAATCCAGATATGCGTCTGCCGAACTCCACAGCCGATCCAGAGGGGCATACCGTGGATCTCCGAACTTCACGCAGCAAAAAGGGCTTCCTAGCCACAATATCACCAGCTTCACGCAGCTCTTCCTTCTTTGCCCTCATAACAGAGCGGGTGTCTTTGGCCGCCATCGTGGTCCGTCGCCTTTGCTCGGTTCTCTTCTTCAAGGAACTGGCAACGGTCGGCAGTGTCTTTTAACTTTACAGCCATCTTGCCCATCTTCTCTTTGCTCTCGCAATGCGCGGCCTTCTCGGCTCTTAACTCTTCGGCCGCCTTCAAAGCAGCCGCATTACTACTCCTTGCTTGTTCTTTGGCTCGGGCAAGTTCCGCCCGAAGGATCTCCACGGTGGCAGCTCCATCTGCAGTCACAACATATTAAAGATACTGGCGTTACGCTGCTCTTACTCTGTGACATTCACCAGAAAATATCACTTACCCTGTGCCTCGTCAAGCCGCTTATTAACAAGCTCGATGTCGGCATCTGCCGCATCCAGTTGCCGCTTTAGTTTGGCAATCTCATGAGTGCTGCCAGCCACCGGAGCTCCAGCCACCTGCACATAAAGGCGGTTTGGTTATTACCTAGGATTACGATCCTCTGTTCGCCGCCGTTCTCGACGACAACCAGAGTCTCGGGGGCTACCATCTACACAGGGCACACCTAAAAATGTGCGGTACTATCAAAAAGTATATCGTTTCACGTACCTCAAAGCCCATCAGTAGACTCATAAAGGCCTCATGCAATCCGCTTTCGGCGGATGAAATTCTTTCCATCACCATACCCATCAACATACGGTGTTCTTCTGATATGGCCGCTCGCTCCAACAGCTCCCTCAGTACGTCCGACCGCATACCAGACGGTGCCGGACTCTTTTGTTTGCTCTCTTCAAGAGCCGGATACTGGGGACTTCGGGTGACCATAGGATTATCTTCTGGCCTCAGCGGATCCGGGGAGGCCCTCCGAGACGACACTTCAAGGTCGCCCGCTTCTTGAGCGGAGGAGTCTGGGGAGGCGTTTCGCTCTCCATCATCTCTGGAAGAAGATCCCCCGAAGAGGAGCTTTGCTGAGAAGGGCTGAGATCCGAACTGCAAGATAAATGCTTTAGTTATTTTCCTTGGAAGAAAGGTAGAATATCTTTACTATCAAGTATTTTTCGATAACTTACAGCTCGTTAGAGGGCTGATCTCCGCACGGACTTTGTGTGACAAGAGCACCCTCCGGGGGCGGACCCTCTGGTGGAGATTTCTTCTCCCGTTTGGAAGCCTTGGCTTTCAGATCTTCAGAGGCGGTCCTCTTCCTTCCCCGGGGCAAGAGAATGTCGAATTCTTCCCCTTTGTTATCCTCCCTCGCGGAGGCGCTCATTCCCTCGGTTGGAATTGGTAGCGGTGGGGCCCGCTTTCGCCCTCATTATTCCCCCCTTTATCTTCCTTTGAGGGCTCCGGGCAAGGTGCTAGCTCGAGCATCTTTTCGAGTACCGGATTGTCCAAACTAGGGCTATAATTCGAGTCGAGTCGAGCCAGCTCGGCTCGAATCGCTAGAGCTCGTTTCGTTAACGAGCTAGCTCGACTCGACTCGTTATTATAACGAGCTCAAATCCAAGATTGGCTCGACTCGTATAACTCGTGAGCTGGCTCGTTTAGCTTGTTAAGCTCGTTAAAGATATGAACATAAAACCCTCAAATATTATAAAAATGATTATGTATGTATTGAACATATATATCACTAACAATAGTAATTTCCTTCTAACGCTTGAGTCTCCTAGGCGGTTGGGCCTTCAACGGCTAGGCCTTGTGTTGTGCGCCTAGGACATAGGGTGCTGAGTGGCTGATCTTTTTTTGTATTGGGAGTGGCTGATCTTTTGTACCGAGGCTAACGAGTTACACGAGTACTCTTGATATTGGCTCGTTTAACTTGGTCTATAAACGATCTTAAACTAAAGCTTGGGTTGACTCGTTATTCTTCGAGTTCGAGTCGATTCGAGCCGAGTCACGAGCTACTCGTTTAGCTCACGAGCTTCGAGCTTTTTTTCTAGCCCTAGTCCAAACCCTCAGGAAGGGGGGCCGAACACCAAATAATCTTCGCCTTTGTTAGCCAGTCCTGGTCAAAGAGCTATTTCTCAGAATGACGTCATGATAAATGAAAGATGGTGTGTTCGGCTAGAGGATTACTTACTTGGTCGGCGGTGCGGTTGCTGCTCAGGCCCACGTCCTCGGTAGTATCCGGACACTCTATTTGAGGTTCGAAGAATGATTTATACATCTCCTCGTGCGTCAGGCTGAGGAAATTCTAAATAGTGCGTGGTCCTTCTGGGTTGAACTCCCACATGCGGAGGGCCGACATTTGCAAGGCTGGACTTGATGAACCAGCATGACTTGCACCACCGTAACCAAACTGAAATCTCCTTCGAAGAGATCTTGAATTCGGCTCTGCAGTATAGGCACGTCCTTGGCTGGACCCCAGCTCAGCCCTCTACTAATCCATGACATCAGTTGTGGTGGAGCGCCCGAGCGGAAAGCAGGGGCAGCTGTCGGAGTTCTGGGAACGGGGGTCCCCAGACTTGCCTGCCTGCGGCCTGCGGCGTGGCTCAAAGGGGGGCCTAACGCGGCCCATCTTCACCAACTCAAACCCAAGACCCTCGCGAGAGGCCAAGCCTCGCGGGGCGGACGACGTGGACCTTCCTCAGGCACGGCCTCGTCAGGCTGGCTCACGAGGAGGCGGAGAGATCAAGGCGGGGTACCTCACGAGGTGCCTGTGACACAAGCCATGACGATCGGGGGCGCCAGGCGGGTGCCAGCCCGCGCAGTGTCCTCCCTTCCTCTTTGGTGCAAAGGGGGCAAGCGCAACCGCGGAGTACCGAGGCATCAGGCAAAGGTTGCCGTTTCGGTGCAACGAGACCAAGACCAGGAGGACTACAAGATGGAGGTCACTGTGGAGCCCAAGACGGCGTCATCACCAGAGCTTTGCGCAGGCGAAGACTACTTTTGTCAGGATAGTTGATACTAGCTATCCCCCTTCAAATTAGCCCGCCATTGTTGGCTCCCTTCTCGCTCGATATTTGGGAAGAGGACCAGGGCCTCTATAAATAGGACCAGCCTCCCACAGAGCCAAAGGGGGGCGGAAAAGAGAGCCGAGCCAGAGGGATCAAAGGATAGAGAAGATCAGAAAGAAAGAGAGAGAGAAAGGTGACTGAGCTCCTCCCAGCAGTCATCGCCCCAGCTAAGAATAGACCCTCGCGAGGCTGTTCTTCCTTGTATTGTTCATCATCATCAGCCCAAGAGGCAATCCACCACACCGCACACTGGAGTAGGGTATTACACCACAACGGTGGCCCAAACCAGTATAAACCCTGTGTCTCTTGCGTTGTTCTTTCCTTAGTTCAGATCCTAGCAAGGCGGAGGGGTGCAGGAAGGTAGGAGGCGAAATCTCCACGCGCACCCCAGTGTTCGAACCTCAAGGGTCTGCCGGAACCCGAAATCCGACATTTGGCACGCCAAGTAGGGGTGCGCCGGGATTCGTCTTCCACCACCCCGTTCTCCTCCGACCATCACGCCCATGTCTGACGCTCGTCGGGCCCGCGTTGAGCGCCGGGCCGTGCTCGCTTCCCACGTCGCCCAGACGGCCCCTATCGGCGGGCGACCTTGCCGTTCCCTGTCTCCTGCCATCAACGCCGCCACCGGCCCGGCGGGGGACGAGCATCAAGCATCGTCCCAGCATCCGTCCGTGCGGCAAGACGGCCGCACCGCGACTCCCTCGCTCACCCCAGCTGGTTCTTCATCCCGTGCGCTCCGCGTGCCCATGGAGGCTCGGGCTGCACTCATCGCGGTGAACGAGCTCCTGCGCTACCGTCCCGTCGACGACGTCTACGAAGAATGGCTCGACCGCGTCACCGAGCTCGTCCACGCCGCAGGGGGCTCTCCTGCGCCATCCGTTCCGCTGCACCGCACCCCGCCCCACGTGCGCAATGAAGCTCCGGCGCCGCCCCGGCCACCTCCTCCTCAGGAAGGCGCCATGGCTCCAAGGCGCGTGGCCCCTGGGCGGAACCCGCTCCGCCAGGCGCCAGCGCAGCAAGAGTAGAGCTGTCAAGGAGTCCCTCGCCCGCAAGAAGCTTCCCGAGCACTCCCTGCTCCAGCACATCACGACCATGCTCCTGCCCCCGCGCGTCAAGACCCCGCGCTGCTCCCAGCTGCAGCGCGTGGGGACATGCAAGACCAAGTTCCCCGTCATCCAAGGCCTCCCGTGGCCACAGCAGGCTGCTACGCCTTCACCGCCGAGCTACGCAACATCACGTGTCCCGGCAAGTTCAAGCCAGACCTGCCTTCTCGCTACGACGACATGGCTGACCCTGCGGAGGTCCTCCAGCTCTACGAGATGGGCATCGAAGCTGCCAACGGAGACGAGAAGGTCATGGCTAACTGGTTCCCCGTGGCACTCAAGGACGGGGCCCGCACCTGGCTCCTGAACCTGGCTCCAAGCACAATCTCCTCCTGGGACGAGATGCGCACCCGCTTCATCGCCAACTTCCAAGGCACTCGCGACCGGCCACCCGCCGTGAGCGACATGCGCCGCATCAAGCAACAGCCCGGGGAGACCCTGCAGAAGTACATCCAGCGCTTCAACAACGCGTGCCTCAAGATCCCTAAGGTGACTGAGGAGGCCATCATCTCATCCTTCTCTGACGGCGTGCATGACATCAAGATGAAGGAGGAGCTGGCGATGCACGAAGACCTGTGCACTTCCTTGGAACTGTTCAACCTGGCAACCAAGTGCGCCAGTGCTGAGGAAGGGCGTCTCTCCCTCCTCGAGCTGCCTGCCGCAGACCCAGAAGAGAAGAAGCCCAAGGCCAAGGATGTGAAGCGCAAGGGGGCTGCCGTGCTCGCGGCAGAACCAGACACCAAGCGGGGCAGAGAGCAGCCCGAACCTTCCAAGGGCAGCCGGTACTATGTGTACCACGACCTCCACACCCACAACACCAACGAATGTCAAGAGCTCCGAGCCGTGCGAGAAGGAAGGATCGGCCATCGCCCTGACTGGAGTGACCGGGGCTACGGCCGAGGAGGAGGAAGGAACGCAGGACGCTAGGAAGACCGTGGCCCGCGCCAAGGGTGGCGCGATCAACCTTGTGAGGATCGCTGGCAAGACCCGCCTCGCGAGGGAGGCTGGAGGGATCAGCCTCGCGAAGGAGACTGGGGGGATCAGCCTCGCGAGGATCGCCCGCAAGGCAAGGCATGCCTCCCACCGCTGCCGCCGCAGCCAAGGAGAAACGAGGACCGCCACCAGGACGAGGGGGCTGGGGGCTTCCAGGAGCCGCGCGCGATCACCTGCATCCTGGGCGGCGTACAAGCCCCAGCCTCTCAGCGCATCTTCAAGCAGTTCGCCCGCGAAGTGAACGCAGTCCTCCCCAGGCTCGAAGCCACATGCCCTCTCAGGTGGTCGGCGTGCGCCATCACGTTCACCTCAGCAGATCAGCTCAAGTGTGCGGCTACAGCCGGAGTTCTCCCGATGCTTTGTTCCCCAATCATCAGCAACGTGGTGGTCACCAAGACCCTCATCGATAGCGGTGCAGGGCTCAACGTCTTGTCCGTGGAAACATTCAACAACCTCCAAGTGCCCTACAGCCAGCTTCAGCCAACCAAGCCTTTCTCCGGTATCACCGATGGCTCCACGGCCCCGATTGGGCAGGTCCGCCTCCCTGTCACATTCGGGGCACGCGACAACTACCGCATCGAGTTCATCGACTTCGGCATCGCTCACATTCGCCTGCCGTACAACGCCATCCTTGGGTACCCAGCGTTGGCAAAGTTCATGGCCGTAACTCACCACGGCTACAACATCCTCAAGATGCCAGGAAGCGGCGGAGTCATCACGGTGCCATGTGAAGAGAAGGACGCGGTGTGTTCCCTGGAATGAGCCTTTCAGGCCGCGTCACTGGAAGACCCGGATCATGGAAGCAGGAGGCCTCCCGAGACCGCCCCTAAGAAGAAGAAGACATCGTCCGGCCTGACCACTCAGGAGGCAGGCCCCTCTGGGCCCGCGTCTGCCCAGGGGCAACTTCCTTCCATCGCATAGGAAAGCGCGCCCGACGCCCTCCTCAGGCAGGGCTCGGGGGCTCTCCCCTGGAGGGCCACCGACCTAGCCAGGGTCACGAGGGAGGCGCTTGGGCACCACATGGAGGCGTGTTTCGAAGCATGTTTCCCTCAAGAAGGAGCGAGGCAAGGAGATCCAGACCCTCAGGAGTTCGTCAGCAAGGCCATTCAGGAGCTACAGGAGTCAAGAGTCATGAAAGGCGGCCACCGCCTACCAGCAGTGGCTCCCCATCCAGGCAAGGATGGTGGGCTGTGCGTCTGCATCGACATACCAGGGCTCAACCGAGTCGCCTCTCTGGAGCGCCTCTGGCCCTCGCGAGTGGGGCGCTGCGGAGGCCCACCCCACAGCTACGTTCGCATGCCTTAGGCTTGCCGAACGCGGCTGACACGTACCGGCGCCTCATGAGGGGCATCACGGAGGCACGAGAGGCAGGGCATTCCGCAGCCCTGGCAGGGATGGAGATGGCCCGTGAGGAGCCGCCAGCGCCTCCGGAGCCCCCCGAGGCCCCTAGGCCTGGGGGCTCGTGAGGATCGGCTCCCGCAGTCCACCAAGCCTGCTACACCAACTCTCCTTCGTCCTCAGCATCATCAGGTGACATCTTTCGAGTTTTATTTCCAGCTGGGAGCGCTCCCCCAGGGCTGCATTATTCCCAGGCCGCGTGGGTCCGTCCCTGCGGCATGTATCCCTTTTTATTCCATGTTGTTAGCTTACCTTGTTGGGGGCGCCCCTCAGGCTGCATGACCCCCCAAGTCGCTCGGGCCAGACCCAGTCATGTCCGCATTCCGAGCATCTACTTGAACGAATCCACTCCTTCGCGGCTAATGTGTTTTACCTAGTTGCCTGCTCAGCTGACGCCAACTAACGGAGCTGCTCCCAAACGGCACGACGCTTGCGCATGGGTCCGTCCCTGCAACACCGACAAACCTGGATGGCTGAGCTCTGGCCGCGGCAACCCCGCATAGCGTCTCCTCGTCAAGCCTTCAGTGCCTCACTACCCCTCGGAAGCAACCAACAGCTGACCGTCAATTGTCATGGCAACCCCTTGTTTTTTCTATGATGGACCTGGAGGGCCTCTTGAAGGAGCTGCGTCAGGCGAGGCCCTTGTGGTGTCTCCTTCGCTCTCGTTCGTGCGAACCGCTTGCACGTTAAAGGGGGGGGGGTGCCTGAGCATCGCAACTCAGGGCTCCTACTGGCTCTCCAGGCCTCACCCTCTGGCCTTGACCACGGCATCGCGACCTGGCATACCAGCGACGACTGAGACTCGCTCGAGGGCCGGGACCCGAGGATGTAGAGCAGAAAGGGGAGCAAAGGCAAGAGGGGAGAGACACACGAGGACCTCGCCGAGCAACCTCGCGCGTGCCGATGCACGGACCCGGCGACACACTAGAGAGCGGCCCCTGATCCTCGAGATAAGTCATCACCCGGAAGCACAAGCTGCCGCGGCACCATCCCCGCACCTAATGCTACCCCGTGTTAGCGACACCTCTCTCCTTTCTCACCAAACAACGGCTGCTTGGGCGCCAAGGGGGACCTCCTGAGCATCGCGACTCAGGGGCTCTTACCGGACTCCGGGTCGCTCACCTCCTGGCCTTGACCACGGCATCGCGACCTGGCATACCAGCGATGGCTGAAGCCGCCTTGGGACTGGGACCCGTCGGCGCAGAGCACCAAGCCCTCGTGAGGTTCGAAAGGGAGGACTGAGCTAAGATGGAATGAGCAACTCGCGCAATTCTACGACGAGGGTTATATTGACAAAACAGGATCACAGGCACCTTGCAAGCCCCCACGGGACGCGTTTTTAATTCCTCGCAGGGAACAGATCCTAAAGGGACACAAACTACGCGCGACCCTGCAGAAGACGCCATCATCAATAGTGGGCCGTCAAGCACCGACGCCAACCCCATCCAGATCAGAGACGGCGGCGGCCTGACGAGCCCGCCCTACTCCAGGAGCGGCGCTGGCTCGGGGGCTCGTAGTTGTGGTCGCTCATCTCCGGAGTCGCGAAGAGCTCGCCGGAGTCGCTGGATCCTTCGACGCCTCCACCACCTGAGGAGCCGCCAAGGGAGCGATCGACGGTCCCAGTCCTCATCGCGGCAGGGTCCGGGCCACCTTCCCCGGGGCAGCAATCCAGCCGGCGCCCGCTCGCATCGAAGACCTTGAAGAGCATCACCGAAGCACCGTCGTAATCCAAGTGGACCGCGAAGACGCCCCTTACCCTGCAAACCCGAGCGATCTCTCTCCAGCCCCGAGTCATGAAGACCTCGCCCGGGGCAACGACCGCGACCTCTGCCTCGGTCGCGAGGGTGCTGCAACCGGCGTGCTGCAGCCAGAGCTCAGGGGCTCCCCTTGCGGGATGATGGAGGCGGAGAAGGGAGGAAGGCGGATCCAAGACTGAAGAGGAATGGCGACGTGGAGCATGAACTCTTGGGAGGAGCCCTCGGTGTGGACCCCAGGGGGGACGACCCACACCTTCGTGACCCGTCGGCACCGACGGCGGCGCCGCCCATGGCGGTCAGCATCATCTCCTTCGGGGCCCTCGACGTGGGCGTACAATGGCAGCGGGAACCCCGGCGGCACCCGCTCGCACCAAGGCCTCGACACCACCTGAAGGGCCCCTTCGTCTGGGCCACGGGGGACGAGCCGTTTCTTCGGCGGGAGTGGGTCTGGCTCCTCTCATGGAGCTTTTCCCTTCTCTTCCATCGAGAACCGGTGGATCGGAGCCATCGCAGCAAGACGGAGCAAGGATCGGGAAGAAGGAGAAGCAAGGAGGGATGGACTGGAAGGGCGCGCGCTGTCCCGTACTTATGGCCGGCGAAGGCCAACCGCCGACCTCCACGATTACAGGTAATCATGACCCACTTTGCATGCAGGGACTTGTCCAATCCGTGCAGTTGCCGAGGCGCCATGGGGAAGTGGAGGCGCCCACGTCCAATCAACCGCCATGCGGCGCCCAAGGCCGCAGGCTGTTAGGGCCCACGGCGCTTCGCTCTTGCCCTTCTGCCTCCCTGCACGGCCAAGTCCAGGCGCGCCTTGGGCCCGGGGGCTACTGTCGGCGTTCTGGGAACGGGGGTCCCCAGACTTGCCTGCCTGCGGCCTGTGGCATGGCTCAAAGGGGGGCCCAGTGCGGCCCATCTTCACCAACACAAACCCAAGACCCTCGCGAGGGCCCAAGCCTCGCGGGGCGGGCGACGTGGAGCTTCCTCAGGCACGGCCTCGTCAGGCTAGCTCACGAGGAGGCGGAGAGATCAAGGCGGGGTACCTCACGAGGTGCATGTGACACAAGCCATGACGACCGGGGGCGCCAGGCGGGTGCCAGCCCGCGCAGTGTCCTCCCTTCCTCTTTGGTGCAAAGGGGGCAAGCGCAGCCGCGGAGTACCGAGGCATCAGGCAAAGGTTACAGTTTCGGTGCAACGAGACCAAGACCAGGAGGACTACGAGATGGATGTCACCGTGGAGCCCAAGACGGCGTCATCACCAGAGCTTTGCGCAGGCGAAGACTACTTTTGTCAGGATAGTTGATACTAGCTGCCCCCCTTCAAATTAGCCCGCCATTGTTGGCTCCCTTCCCGCTCGATATTTGGGAAGAGGACCAGGGCCTCTATAAATAGGACCAGCCACCCATAGAGCCAAAGGGGGGTGGAAAAGAGAGCCGAGCCGGAGGGATCAAAGGATAGAGAAGATCAGAAAGAAAGAGAGAGAGAAAGGTGACTGAGCTCCTCCCAGTAGTCATCGCCCCAGCTAAGAACAGACCCTCGCGAGGCTGTTCTTCCTTGTATTGTCCATCATCATCAGCCCAAGAGGCAATCCACCACACCGCAGACTGGAGTAGGGTATTACACCACAACGATGGCCCAAACCAGTATAAACCCTGTGTCTCTTGCGTTGTTCTTTCCTTAGTTCAGATCCTAGCAAGGCGGAGGGGTGCAGGAAGGTAGGAGGCGAAATCTCCGTGCGCACCCCAGTGTTCGAACCTCAAGGGTCTGCCGGAACCCGAAATCCGACAGCAGCCACCCACTTGGCACTTCTGGGAGTTGTGATGTAAAACCACTCCCATTGCCATAATCCGGACACCTCTGGAAAGGAATCCTTTGTCCATGGAGCTCCAGCGATCTTGCTTATTAATGCGCCTCCGCATGCTACATGCTGCCCCTTGACCATCTTCGGCTTCACGTCAAAAGTCTTGAGCCACAGGCCGAAGTGAGGGGTAATGCGGAGGAAGGCCTCATATACGACAATAAATGCCGAGATGTGGAGAAAGGAGTCCGGGGCTAGATCGTGGAAATCTAGCCCGTAATAGAACATCAAACCCCTAACGAAGGGATCCAGAGTGAGGCCTAGACCTCGGAGGAAGTGGGAGATGAACACAACGTTCTCGTTGGGTTCGGGAGTAGGGACGACCTGCCCTCGGGCAGGCAGCCGATGCGAAACCTCGGCGGTCAGGTATCTGGCCTCCCTCAACTTCTTGATATCCTCTTCCGTAACGGAGGAGGGCATCCACCGGCCTTGAAGGCTAGATCCGGACATGATTGAAGGTCCGAAGCACCTGACCTGGGCTTTGGGTGTTAGAACTCGAGGCGGGGGAAGGATTCAATTGAGCACGGGAGGGAAAAAAGTAAAAGCCTTATCCCTTTATAAAGAGGGTGAATATCAAGCGTCCTCCTAGTGGCCATTTGGGACTTGCCTAAAATCTAGGAGTCCTAGGCACGGTTGGGTTACCCACGACCGTATTGATGAGAATCCCATAATTAGGGGAACACGACCTCTGTTTTGACAAGACGTGTCAAGAAATCACCTCACATTATGTGTGGAGCTGGTTGAAGAAAAATGGTTTGAATAATCACCAAGCATGGCCCGATGTCATGTTGCCAAAGCGTGTCAGCAGATTAAGATTTGTGGAAATATTATTCTCTCTGCAGTGGTATGTGGAATTTATTTTGAAGGGTCGGACACTATCCTGGTATTCAAACTCTTCCGTGATGTGTTCGGAGGAGGAACCCGCCTTGCAATGCCGAAGACAACACAACGCGTCGGACTCATCGTCATTGAAGCCTGGTTCAGGGGCTACTGAGGGAGTCCTGGATTAGGGGGTCTCCGGACAGCCGGACTATATCCTTTGGCCGGACTGTTGAACTATGAAGATACAAGATTGAAGACTTCGTCCCTGCTACCTCTTGAGCTTGCGTTGGATTTCCCCGAAGAGGAAGGGATGATGCAGCAGAGTAGCGTAAGTATTTCCCTCAGTTTTTGAGAACCAAGTTATCAATCCAATAGGAGGCCACGCTCAAGTCCCTCGTACCTGCACAAAATGATAGCTACTCGCAACAAACAAGATTAGGGGTCGTCAATCCCTTCAGGTCACTTACGAGAGTGAGATCTGATAGATATAATATTTTTGGTATTTTTGGTATAAAGATGCAAAGTGAAAAGTAAAAGGTAAAGTAAAAAGCAAAACAAGATTAAAGTGATGGAGATTGATATGATGAGAATAGACCCGGGGGCCATAGGTTTCACTAGTGGCTTCTCTCAAGAGCATAAGTATTCTACGGTGGGTGAACAAATTACTGTTGAGCAATTGACAGAATTGAGCATAGTTATGAGAATATCTAGGCATGATCATGTATATAGGCATCACGTCCGTGACAAGTAGAGCGAAACGATTCTGCATCTACTACTATTACTCCACTCATCGACCGCTATCCAGCATGCATCTAGAGTATTAAGTTAAAAACAGAGTAACGCCTTAAGCAAGATGACATGATGCAGAGAGATAAATTCATGCAATATGAAATAAACCCCATCTTGTTATCCTTGATGGCAACGATGCAATACGTGCCTTGCTGCCCCTTCTATCACTGGGAAAGGACACCGCAAGATCGAACCCAAAGCTAAGCACTTCTCCCATGGCAAGAACTACCAATCTAGTTGTCCAAACCAAACGGATAATTCGAAGAGACTTGCAAAGATAACAAATCACACATAAAATAATTCAGAGAAGATTCAAATATTATTCATAGATAGACTTGATCATAAACCCACAATTCATTGGTCTCAACAAACACACCGCAAAAAGAAGATTACATCGAATAGATCTCCACAAGAGAGGGGGAGAACTTTGTATTGAGATCCAAAAAGAGAGAAGAAGCCATCTAGCTACTAACTATGGACCCGAAGGTCTGAGGTAAACTACTCACACTTCATCGGAGAGGCTATGATGATGTAGAAGCCCTCCGTGATGACAGCCCTCTCCGGCGGAGCTCCGGAACAGGCCCCAAGATGGGATCTCGTGGATACAGAAAGTTGCGGCGGTGGAATTAGGTTTTTGGCTCCTCGCTTGATCGTTTGGGGGTACATTGGTATATATAGGAGGAAGGAGTACATCGGTGGAGCTCCAAGGGGCCCACGAGGCAGGGGGCGCGCCCTAGGGGGGGCCACCCTCATGACCGCCTCTCTGATGCCTTGGCGTAGGGTCCAAGTCTCCTGGATCACGTTTGGTGAGAAAATCACGTTCCCGCAGGTTTCATTCCGTTTGGACTCCGTTTGATATTCCATTTCTTCGAAACACTGAAATAGGCAAAAAAACAGCAATTCTAGGCTGGGCCTCTGGTTAATATGTTAGTCCCAAAAATAATATAAAAGTAGAAAATAAAGCCCAATATAGTCCAAAACAGTAGATAATATAGCATGGAGCAATCAAAAATTATAGATACGTTGGAGACGTATCAGGCATCCCCAAGCTTAATTCCTGCTCGTCCTCGAGTAGGTAAATGATAAAAAGAGAATTTTTGATGCGGAGTGCTACTTGGCATAATTTCAATGCAAATCTTCTTAATTGTGGTATGAATATTCAGATTAGGAAGATTCAAGACAAAAGTTCATATTGACATAGAGAATAATAATACTTCAAGCAAACCAACAAAGCAATTATGTTTTCTCAAAGTAACATGGCCAAAGAAAGTTTATCCCTAAAAAATCATATAGTTTAGTCATGCTCCATTTTCGTCACACAAGAATGCTCTCATCATGCACAACACTGATGACAAGCCAAGAAATTGTTTCATACCTTAATAATTTCAAACTTCTAAACTTTCACGCAATACATGAGCGTGAGCCATGGATATAGCACTATGGGTGGAATAGAATGATGGGGGTTATGTGGAGAAGACAAAAAGGAGAAAGTCTCACATCAACGAGGCTAATCAATGGGCTATGGAGATGCCCATCGATTGATGTTAATGCAAGGAGTAGGGATTGCCATGCAACAGATGCACTAGAGCTATAAATGTATGAAAGCTCAATAAAAGAAACTAAGTGGGTGTGCATCCAACTTGCTTGCTCACGAAGACCTATGGCACTTGAGGAGGCCCATTGTTGGAATATACAAGCCAAGTTCTATAATGAAAAATTCCCACTAGTATATGAAAGTGATAACCCAAGAGACTCTCTATATGAAGAACATGGTGCTACTTTGAAGCACAAGTGTGGAAAAAAGGAATAGTAGCATTGCCCCTTTTTTGGGGGCCTTCTTTTTTTCTTTGGCCTTTCTCTTTTTTGGGACAATGCTCTATTGAATGATGATCATCACACTTCTATTTATTTACAACTCAATGATTACAACTCGATACTAGAACAAAGTATGACTCTATATGGATGCCTCCAGTGGTGTACCGGGATATGCAATGAATCAAGAGTGACAAGTATGAAAAAATTATGAACGGTGGCTTTGCCACAAATACTATGTCAACTACATGATCATGCTAATCAATATGACAATGATGAATGTGTCATGATAAACTGGATGGTGGAAAGTTGCATGGCAATATATATCGGAATGGTTATGGAAATGCCATAATAGGTATGTATGGTGGCTGTTTTGAGGAAGATATAAGGAGGTTTATGTGTGAAAGAGCGTATCATATCACGGGGTTTGGATGAACCGGCGAAGTTTGCACCAACTCTCGATGTGAGAAAGGGCAATGCACGGTACCGTAGAGGCTAGCAATGATGGAAGGGTGAGAGTGCGTATAATCCATGGACTCAACATTAGTCATAAAGAACTCATATACTTATTGCAAAAATCCACAAGCCATCAAAAACCAAAGTATTATGCGCATGCTCCTAGGGGGATATATTGGTAGGAAAATACCATCGCTCGTCCCCGACCGCCACTCATAAGGAGGACAATCAAATAACACCTCATGTTTCAAATTTGTTGCATAACGTTTACCATACGTGCATGCTACGGGACTTCCAAACTTTAACTCAAGCACTTCTAAAATTCACAACTACTCAACTAGCATGAATTTTATATTATTACCTCCATATCTCAAAACAATTATCAAGCATCCAACTTTTCTTAGTATTCAACACACACAAAAGAAAGTTTCACAAATCTTGAATACCAAGCATGTTATTATTAAGCAAATTACCATGCTATTAAGACTCTCAAAATAATTTAAGTGAAGCATGAGAGATCAATAGTTTCTTTAAAACAAATCCACCACTGTGCTCTAAAAGATCTAAGTGAAGCACATAGAGCAAAATTATAACGCTCAAAAGATATAAGTGAAGCACACAGAGCAAAACTACTTAGCTCAAAAAGATATAAGTGAAGCACATAGAGTATTCTATCAAATTCTAATTCATGTATGGCTGTCTCAAAAGGTGTGTACAGAAAGGATGATTGTGGCACACTAACAACCAAAGACACAAATAATACAAGGCGCTCCAAGCAAAACACATATCATGTTGGTGGATAAAAATATAGCTCCAAGTAAATTACCGATGGAAGTGGACGAAAGAGGGGATGCCTTCCGGGGCATCCCCAAGCTTTGAATTTTTGGTGTCCTTGGATTATATTGGGGGTGCCATGGGCATCCCCAAGCTTAGGCTCTTGCCACTCCTTGTTCCATAATCCATCACAAGAATTCACCCAAAACATGAAAACTTCACAACACAAAACCTAAAGTAGAAAACTCGTGAGCTCCGTTAGCGAAAGAAAAAAAAAGACCACTTCAAGGTACTGTAATGAACTCATTATTTATTTATGTTGGTGTTAAACCTACTTTATTCCAACTTCTCTATGGATTATATTCTATTTTGCTAACCATAGATTCATCAAAATAAGCAAACAACACACGAAAAACAGAATCTGTCAAAAACAGAACAGTCTGTAGTAATATGTAGCTAGCGCAAGATCTGGAACCCCAAAAATTATAAAATAAATTGCTAGAAGTGAGGAATTTATCTATTAATAATCTTCAAAAATAATTAACTAAATAGCACTCTTGAAATAAAATTACAGCAGTTCTCGTGAGCGCTAAAGTTTCTGTTTTTTACAGCAAGTTCAACAAGACTTTCCCCAAGTCTTCCCAACGGTTCTACTTGGCACAAACACTAATTAAACACAAAAAACACAACAAAAACAGAGGATAGATAATTTATTTATTACTAAACAGGAGCAAAAAGCAAGGAATAAAAATAAAATTGGGTTGCCTCCCAACAAGCGCTATCGTTTAACGCCCCTAGCTAGGCATAAAAGCGAGGATCGATCTAGGTATTGCCATCTTTGGTAAGCAATCCATAAGTGGCTCTCATGATAGTTTCATATGGAAATTTTATTTTATTTCTTGGAAAGTGCTCCATGCCCTTTTTAATGGAAATTGAAAACTAATATTCCCTTCCTTCATATCAATAATCGCACCAACCGTTCTAAGGAAAGGTCTACCAAGAATAATAGGGCAAGAAGGATTGCAATCTATATCAAGAACAATGAAATCTACGGGCACACAGTTCCTATTTGCAACAATAAGAACATAATTAATCCTTCCCATACGTTTCTTAATAGTATAATCCGCAAGATGCAAGTTTAGAGAGCAATCATCAAAATTACGTAAATCTAGCAAATCACACAAAGTCTTGGGAATAGTAGAGACACTAGCACCCAAATCACACAAAGCATAAAACTCATGATCTTTAATTTTAATTTTAATAGTTGGTTCCCACTCATCATAGAGTTTTCTAGGGATAGAAGCTTTTAACTCAAGTTTTTCTTCATAAGATTGCATCAAGGCATCAACAATATGTTCGGTGAAGGCTTTATGTTGACTATAAGCATGTGGAGAATTTAGCATGGATTGCAACAAGGAAATACAATTAATTAAAGAGCAAAAATTAAATTCCTTGAAATCCAATATAGTGGGTTTAGCAACATCTAGATTTTTATTTCTTTCAACCCCACTTTCATAAATTTCATCATAAAGATCTAAATACTCCGAATTTTTAGAACGCCTTCTAGGTAAAGGAAGATCATATTCCGTTTCATCAAGATTCATATTGCAAAACTAAGATTTAATAGGGGACACATCAATAACTTTTAGATCTTCATCTTGATTTTCATTGGAATTGGAAGAACACGCTTTAATAAAGGCATCTTTGGAAGCACGCATCCTAGCGGTTCTTTACTTGCACTCATCAATGGAAATTCTCATGGATTTGAGAGACTCATTGATATCATGCTTAGGAGGAATAGATCTAAGCTTTAAAGAATCAACCTCAAGAGAAATTCTATCAACGTTCCTAGCCAAATCATCAACTTTAAGCAATTTCTCTTCAAGCAAAGCATTAAAATTCTTTTGTGAATTCATAAACTCTTTAACACTATTCTCAAATTCAGAGGGCATCTTATTATAATTTCGATAAGAGTTGTTGTAGGAATTCCCATAATTATTAGAAGTATTACTAGGATATGGCCTAGGATTAAAATTCCCTCTATAAGCATTCTTACCAAAATTATTCCTACCAACAAAATTCACATCCATAGATTCATTGTTATTCTCAATCAAAGTAGACAAAGGCATATCATTAGGATCATAAGAAACACTCTTAGTAGAAAATAATTTCATAAGTTCATCCATCTTTCCACTCAAAACATTGATTTCTTCTATCGCATGCACTTTTTATTAGAAGATCTTTCAGTATGCCATTGAGAATAATTAACCATAATATTATCTAGGAGTTTAGTAGGATCTCCTAAAGTGATTTCCATAAAAGTGCCTCCCGCGGCCGAATCTAAAAGATTTCTAGAAGCAAAATTCAATCCAGCATAAATTTTTTGTATAATCATCCACAAATTCAAACCATGAGTAGGGCAATTACGGATCATTAATTTCATTCTCTCCCAAGCTTGTGCAACATGTTCATGATCAAGTTTCTTAAAATTCATAATATCATTTCTAATAGAGATGATCTTAGCGGGAGGGAAATACTTAGAGATAAAAGCATCTGTGCACTTGTTCCAAGAATCAATACTATTTTAGGCAAAGACGAAAACCAAGCTTTAGCACGATCTCTAAGCGAAAAAGGAAATAGCTTCAATTTAACGACATCATTATCGACATATTTTTTCTTTTGCATATCACATAAATCAATGAAGCTATTCAGATGAGTAGCGGCATCTTCACTAGGAAGGCCGGCGAATTGATCTTTCATAACAAGATTCAACAAAGCAGTATTGATTTCACAAGATTCAGTATTGGCAAGAGGAGCAATCGGAGTGCTAAGGAAATCATTATTATTGGTATTGGTGAAGTCACACAATTTGGTAGTATCTTGAGGCATCGCGACAAACAAGCAAACTAGCACACGAGCAAACAAGAGCAAACGGGCAAACAAGGCAAATAGAGAGAGAGGATAGAGAGAGAGAGAGAGGGTGAATAAAACGGCAAGGGTGAAGTGGGGGAGAGGAAAACGAGAGGCAAATGGCAAATAATGTAATCAGAGAGATAGGGATTGTGATGGGTACTTGGTATGTTGACTTTTTGCGTAGACTCCCCGGCAACAGCGCCAGAAATCCTTCTTGCTACCTCTTGAGCTTGCGTTGGATTTCCTCGAAGAGGAAGGGATGATGTAGCAGAGTAGCGTAAGTATTTCTCTCAGTTTTTGCGAACCAAGGTATCAATCCAGTAGGAGGCCACGCTCAAGTCCCTCGTACCTGCACAAAACGATAGCTACTCGCAACCAACGCGATTAGGGGTTGTCAATCCCTTCACGGTCACTTACGAGAGTGAGATCTGATAGATATAATATTTTTGGTATTTTTGGTATAAAGATGCAAAGTGAAAAGTAAAAGGTAAAGTAAAAAGCAAAACAAGATTAAAGTGATGGAGATTGATATGATGAGAATAGACCCGGGGGCCAGAGGTTTCACTAGTGGCTTCTCGCAAGAGCATAAGTATTCTACGGTGGGTGAACAAATTACTATTGAGCAATTGACAGAACTGAGCATAGTTATGAGAATATCTAGGCATGATCATGTATATAGGCATCACGTCCGTGACAAGTAGACCGAAACGATTCTGCATCTACTACTATTACTCCACTCATCGACAGCTATCCAGCATGCATCTAGAGTATTAAGTTAAAAACAGAGCAATGCCTTAACCAAGATGACATGATGCAGAGAGATAAATTCATGCAATATGAAATAAACCCCATCTTTTTATCCTCGATGGCAACGATGCAATACGTGCCTTGCTGCCCCTTCTGTCACTGGGAAAGGACACCGCAAGATCGAACCCAAAGCTAAGCACTTCTCCCATGGCAAGAACTACCAATATAGTTGGCCAAACCAAACGGATAATTCGAAGAGACTTGCAAAGATAACCAATCATAGATAAAAGAATTCAGAGAAGATTCAAATATTATTCATAGATAGACTTGATCATAAACCCACAATTCATCGATCTCAACAAACACACCGCAAAAAGAAGATTACATCAAATAGATCTCCACAAGAGAGGGGGAGAACTTTGTATTGAGATCCAAAAAGAGAGAAGAAGCCATCTAGCTACTAACTATGGACCCGAAGGTCTGAGGTAAACTACTCACACTTCATCGGAGAGGCTACGATGATGTAGAAGCCCTCCGTGATGACGGCCCTCTCTGGCGGAGCTCCGGAACAGGCCCCAAGATGGGATCTCATGGATACAGAAAGTTGCGGTGGTGGAATTAGGTTTTTGGCTCCTCGTCTGATCGTTTGGGGGTACGTAGGTATATATAGGACGAAGGAGTACGTCGGTGCAGCTCCGAGGGGCCCACGAGGCAGGGGGCACGCCCTAGGGGGGGGGGCGCCCCCCATCCTCGTGACCGCCTCTTTGATGCCTTGGCGTAGGGTCCAAGTCTCCTGGATCACGTTCGGTGAGAAAATCACGTTCCCGAAGGTTTCATTCCGTTTGGACTCCGTTTGATATTCCGTTTCTTCGAAACACTGAAATAGGCAAAAAAAAACAGCAATTCTGGGCTGGGCCTCCGGTTAATAGGTTAGTCCCAAAAATAATACAAAAGTGGAAAATAAAGCCCAATATAGTCCAAAGCAGTAGAAAATATAGCATGGAGCAATAAAAAATTATAGATACGTTGGAGACGTATCAGTCCCATGTCCGGATAGGACTCTACTTCGCATGGAAGGCAAGCTAGGCAATACGGATATGGATATCTCCTCCTTTGTAAACGACCTTGTGTAAAAACCGGAGGATCTCGGGTAGGGGGTCCCGAACTATGTGTCTAGGCCGGATGGTAACAGGAGGCAAGGGACACGAAGTTTTACCCAGGTTCGGGCCCTCTCGATGGAGGTAAAACCCTACGTCCTGCTTGATTAATATTGATGATATGGGTAGTACAAGAGTAGATCTACCACGAGATCGGAGAGGCTAAACCCTAGAAGCTAGCCTATGGTATGATTGTTGTTGTGTATGTTGTCCTACGGACTAAAACCCTCTGGTTTATATAGACACCGGAGAGGGTTAGGGTTACACAAAGTCGGTTACAATGGTAGGATATCTGCATATCCGTATCGCCAAGCTTGCCTTCCACGCCAAGGAAAGTCCCTTCCGGACACGGGACGAAGTCTTCAATCTTGTATCTTCATAGTCCAGGAGTCCGGCTGAAGGTATAATCCGGCCATCCGGACACCCCCTAATCCAGGACTCCCTCAGTAGCCCCTGAACCAGGCTTCAATGATTGTCTTCGGCATTGCAAGGCGGGTTCCTCCTCCAAGTACTTCATAGAAGATTTTGAACACAAAGATAGTGTCCGGCTCTTCAAAATAAGTTTCCACATATTGCCATAGAGAGAATAACATTTACACAAATCTAATCTGCTGACGTATTTCGTAGTGTGACACACCACGGCCAAGCCTTTATCCGAATCGTTTCATTATCCCACCTCAGCGCGTCATGCGAGGCGGTTTCCTTGGCACGTCTTGTTAAAGCAGAGATCGTGTCCCCTTATTCCGGGATTCTCATCAATACGGGCGTGGGTAACCCAACCGCGCCATTGATTACGGCGCTTGGAGATAAGTGAGTTTTACCAGGCTGGTGGGGACACGTAGTTGCGTCCACCCATATAAGGGGATAAGGATCCACCTTTTCACCTACGCCTTCTTCCTCCCTTGCTTATCCATTCTCGCGCACTCGAGCTCCAGCGCCCAAGTCCGCACTCCCCACCTCAACCTTCTCTAGCCATGTCCGGAGCGGGAGGCAAGCGGATGGTCTCCTCCGTCACGGAGGGACACATCAAAAAACTGAGGAAGGCCGAATACTTGTCTAACGACATTGCGTACCGGCTTCCCGAAATGGGGCAGCTCATCCCCACCCCTAGGCCCCATGAGAGGGTGGTGTTCCTCCCCCATTTCCTCCACGGACTGGGCTTCCCTCTTCACCCATTTGTCCGGGGGCTCTTGTTCTACTATGGCCTGGATTTCCACGATCTGGCGTTTATCGTCGTGTGCGAGGCTTTCCTCGGCATCCGCCCCCATTTCGGCCTATGGCTCAAGACTTTCAATGTCAAGCCGAAGGTGGTGTGCGGCAACCAGGCGGAGTGCGGAGGCGCCATGGTGGGCAAGATGGCCAACGTCTTATGGCTCGAGGGCTCCTTTGTGGAGACCCTGAAGGGGTGGCAATCAGGGTGGTTTTATATCACCGAGCCGCGCGACCCCGAATGGGTCGCACCCCCCGAGTTTCGATCCGGACCCCCTACGCGGCTCACCTCCTAGAAGGAGACGGGCCTGTCGTGGGGTAAAAAGGAGAGCTAACCGGACTCCAAACATGCATCCAAACCCTGGTGCACAAGAAGCTCAAACTTGTCAACGTAGTCCAGGTTATGCTCATCCGCCTGATCCTCCCGTGTAAACATTGGGTTTTCAACCTGTGGGAGTTCGACCCGGCGCGGCACCAAACTCTGAGCAGGCTATTCGACATGACGTACAAAGATGCCTGGAAGGTGCTTTTAAAGGGCGCCGAGGCCCCCACATCCGCTACCGAGGATCACGGATTTAGTACGCAGCGTCACGCTCATGCGGTAAGCTGTTTTTTCCTTTTACAGGGTATTAGTTTTTCATAGTTTGACTCCATGCGGGATCTAAGCTCCCTTACCTTTGACAGGATTGGCAGGTGATGTCCGGACAGATCAACTGTCCGGCTCCTTTGCCCGAAGGTCGAGCGGACGCTCGCTTGGGGAAGCTGCTGGTTCCGGCACCCTATGTGGTGCCAGAGAAGAAGGCCGCGAAAAAGGCCACGGGGACTCGAAGGAGTGCCCGGCGACAGGAGGTGTCGGATCCATCATCTGACAGTTCCGAGGCACATTCCTCCCGTGAAGGCGAGGAGGAAGAAGAAGAGACCTCTCCCCCTCCAGTGGGAGGAGAGAAGAAAAGGAAGGCCTCCCTCTCTGGGGAGGCCGGAGGGTCCAAGAAGCGGAAAATCCGTTGTCCGGACTACTCCACCGACGCCGACGACGGCGGAGAGGAGTGGCCACCCAGGGCCAAGCCCCTGGCAAAATCGTAAGTATCCGGATACCAGAGTAATTCATAGTATTCGTTTATTGCACAGCTTTCCCTTATGTCGAATATGTTTATGCAGCCCACCCAAAGACCGGCTCGACGCATCATCGAGCGGCTCGCTGGACTCATCGGATGTGAACTCGCTTCCGACAGCTTTCTCCCCCCGCTCTACGAACGACACCGAAGTGTTGTCCCAACAGGTTCCAAGCCGGGAGGAGGTGGTCCTGGAGGCGCCGCAAGGCGACCTCCCGGACTCCAGGAGTAAAGGGGATGAAACCCCCCAGGGTTCCAAGTCCGGCTCTAGGCCGGACACCGCTCTAGAGTCCGGCGGGGACCTCCTTCCAAGAGGAGCAAGCCCACCGTGCCAGTGACCCCCGTCCAATTGGAGGTGCCGGACAATCTATTGGAGACGCTCCAAGGCGTCTCCATCGACGAGGAGCACCGCACCATTATGAGTGCGGTGGTCCAGAAGGTTTAGTCCGCCAAGAGCGGACTGACTGAAGCTTGTACTAGCCTTCTAACAGGCTTTGAGGTAAGTAAAGAATGTGTAAATAATATTACTGCATAGACAGTAGCCCCTGATGCTCTGTTTGGCGTTCGGGAAGAAAAGCCGAATAGAGGATCAAATATAATTTGTAGGAGTCTAACAAAAAGGAGTCAATATGCGTATGCAGGCTTCTCTGCTTGCGTCCGCCGCACTGACTGCGGAAGTGGACACGCTAAAGCAGAACCTCGAGCAGTCCGAGCAAGAGCTCGGGCGTGCCAAGAAGGAGCTCGAGGACAATGATGGTAAGAAATACCTTGTTTAAATATATATAAAAAGGTGCAATTGCAAAAAATGACAGGATTATCGTGGCTATTGTAGGGGCCACGTCTGAGGTGGTGACCCTTAAGCAAGCGCTGGTCGAGGCTGACAAGAGGGCGGCCACGGAGCGCACCGAGCGGGAAAACTATGAGGCCGAGGTTGGCAAGGTACGGCAAGAGCTCCACGCTCTCATGGAAAAACATGAGAGTTTGGAGCTTAACTCAAAGACGCGAGCGTCTGAGCTCGCGGTGGCTATTGAAAATGCCAAGTCTGCCAAGGCCGAATCCCAGAAGACCCTCCAGGAGTTGGATGAGGTGAAGAAGATAGCGGCGGGTAAGGCATTCTTTATGCAAAGCAAACACATAAACATGAGTTACTTGTTACTTACCCGAATCCGGAGCTCTCCAGGAGCGTTGGCAGATCTTCCCCCGAGTGTGTCTGATGCCGCCGCATTCTATCGAGCCGAGGAGGGCAGCTCGACAGAGAAGGTGTTTTGGTCTCAGTATGCTGAGGCCGGACACCTCGTGCCCCTGAGCGACCAGCTGAAGCAACTGGTCGTGCTCCACAAGGCGGCCGAACAGGCCATGAAGGGCCTCATAGTTCGGATGTGGCCTCGAGGGGCTCTGCCTGGGAGCTATTTCAGGCTAGTGCGGCGGCTGGTGGAGGCCTGTCCAAGGCTCGAAGTCATCAAGCGCTCCGTCTGCATTGAAGGTGCCCGTAGGGCCCTTGCCCGTGCTAAGGTGCACTAGGGCAAGCTGGATGCTGAGAAGCTTGTGAAGGACGGGCCACCGCTGGGGAAAGAGCATCGCAAGCCCGAGAATTATTATAAGGATGTTCTGAAGGGTGCCTGCCTTGTGGCGGATGAATGTTCTAGGGATGTAATTTTTGAGTGAAACTTGCTCTTTTTGTCCTGTACGCTGAAAACTTGTTCATATGCGCTAAGCAATGTTGTTGGCATTTAAAATATTACCTTCTGTGCGGGTGTTTATCAATTCTGAGAGATGGCAATTCGTCGGCTTCTGCCCTCGTGCCACTAGTGCTGGGGTGTTCGGGGATAAACCTGAGCGCTCTTGTTCCCATGTTTGGGTCCTTCGAGGGAGGCGCTCAGCCCAACGAACAAGGCAATCAGACTATAATGCGTGAACACTCTCACTTAGCCATATAATTCTATAATTTTAAATTTCGGTGAAGCCCCTGGTATTCGGAAGACCGAGTTCGGGGCGCTATCCACGCCTTGGCCGGACAGAGCCGGCTCCTCGCTCTAAGCGGCATAAGTCGTTAGGGACTCGAAAAACCTCTCGAACAGCGACCAACTCTCGCTTCATCATGACAGTTAGTTTTATCTTTCTCCACTGAGGTGCTCGACCCAGCTCAACTGGGGCACAATCGCAGTGGTTCTCCTAGTGCTACCTTAGTCGATATAGCAGAACGTAAGGCACCAAAATATAGGAGCCGGGCAAACCCAACTATTGACCCAAGACATGATTCGGAGCCGATGCATATAATGCTATAAGTTCGGGGTGCCGCACTTGTTAAAGTGTTCGAACTTCTCACACCATATTGAGGGGTACTAAAGCCCCTGGCGTATTTAGGCCGTACCAAAGTGTACGGGTGCAATATGTCGTTAAGGAACATATATATATGTATAAAAAGAGTAATGCAAAAATAGAAAAAAGCTATGCACTGTTTATTAAAGAGGGCTGCGATCAAAGCAGAACGATACAAATAATGCGATAAGCAAAAGGTTGGACTATGTAACAGTTCTGTTCCAGGGGCAAGCTGCGGAATAGTATGCGAAACAGGTATACTGCTCGTGATAGAGACCACCTGGGAGTTCCGTAATGTGGCGTGGCTTGTCTGCTTCCCTGGTTCTTGCATCGTTTGTGCAGCAATTGAACTGCCGAACATGCCTTCCGAAGTGTGGAGTCCTGAAAGTAAGAGAAAATTAAAAAATCGGCAGCCCCTGGTGCGGTTTAAGCCGTGTTTCGGGCGTGCTGTGATGGTGCTCCTTCCCCTGTACCCATGGCATTTCTAGAGCGTAGTTATGTACGCGAAGTACTAGTGTCGCATTTTTGCGAGGGCTGGGGTTGGGGCCACATTGCTACGCCTGCTCGGATCGTGCCAGGCGGTCTTGTTGTAGGTAACTCCGGGCGCGCTTGACGGTGTCCGGTCGTTTAATGGCCGTACTGGAGAACTGCCTGGAGAGGCTGCTTTGTACTTCCGCTGCAAGGGCCGCCGTGTGCTCCTCCGTTCGGAGGGAGCGTTCGGTGTTTCCATTGACCGTAATTACTCCTCAGGGGCCTGGCATCTTGAGCTTAAGGTATGCGTAGTGCGGTACCGCATTGAACTTGGCGAATGCGGTTCGCCCGAGCAGTGCGTGATAGCCACTGCGGAATGGGACTATGTCGAAGATTAACTCCTCGCTTCGGAAATTATCCGGAGATCCAAAGACCACTTCAAGTGTGACTGAGCCTGTACAGTTGGCCTCTACACCTGGTATTACGCCTTTAAAGGTCGTTTTGGTGGGCTTAATCCTCGAGGGATCTATGGCCATTTTCCGCACTGTATCCTGGTAAAGCAGGTTCAGGCTACTGCCGCCGTCCATAAGGACTCTAGTGAGGTGAAATCCGTCAATTATTGGGACTAGAACCAATGCGGCGAATCTGCCATGACAGATGCTAGTGGGATGGTCCCTTCGATCAAAGGTGATCAGGCAGGAGGACCATGGGTTGAACTTTGGGGCGACTGGCTCTACCGCGTATACGTCCCTTAACGCGCGCTTCCGCTCCCTTTTGGGGACATGGCTTGCGTATATCATGTTCATCGTCCGCACTTGTGGGGGAAAACCCTTCTGTCCACTGTTGTTCGGCGGCCGGGGCACCTCATCGTCATCGCTATGCAGCCCCTTGTCTTCATTTTCGGTGTTTAACTTGCCTGCCTGCTTGAACACCCAACAATCCCTGTTGGTGTGATTGGCCGGCTTTTCGGGGGTGCCATGTATCTGGCACAAGTGGTCGAGTATTCGGTCCAAACTGGACGGGCCCCTAGGATTCCTTTTGAATGGCTTTTTCCGCTGACCAGATTTAGAGCCTCTGAATCCGGCATTAACTGCCGTATCCTCAGCATTGTCGCCGTTAATGCGGCGCTTCTGCTTGTTGCGACGCGACCTGCCACTACTGTCCCTGGTATCCGAATTACCAGGGTTCTTGGTCATATTGTTGCTACGAGCAAGCCAGCAATCTTCTCCCGCGCAAAAGCGGGTCATGAGTGTCGTGAGTGCTGCCATAGACTTCGGCTTTTGCTGTCCAAGGTGCTGGGCAAGCCACTTGTCACGGATATTGTGCTTGAAGGCTGCTAGGGCCTCAGCATCCGGACAGTCGACTATTTGATTTTTGTTTGTTGGGAACCGTGTCCAGAATTGCTTGGCCGATTCCTTTGGCTGCTGAATTACGTGACTCAGGTCATTGGCGTCTGGGGGTCGCACATAAGTGCCCTGGAAATTGTCGAGGAATGCGGCTTCCAGGTCCTCCCAACAACTGATTGATCATGTTGGCAAGCTGTTAAGCCAATGCCGAGCTGGTCCTTTAAGCTTGAGTGGGAGGTATTTGATGGCGTGGAAATCATCGCCGCGGGCCATGTGGATATGAAGGAGGTAATCCTCGATCCATACCGCAGGATCTGTTGTGCCATCATATGATTCGATATTTACGGGTTTGAAACCCTCGGGGATTTGATGATCCATTATTTCGTCTGTGAAGCATAGTGGGTGCGCGGCGCCTCTGTACTGGGCTATATCACGACGTAGCTCCAAAGAGCTTTGTCTACTGTGTTTGGCCCTGCCGAATTTTTGGCCGGCGTGACGATTACCGTCTTGAGCTGTGGGGCGCCCACGCGATCCGTAGATCGATCTTGTTTGCCTTGCCTTGTCCTCCAACATATCTCGTAAGTCCGGCGCATATTCCCGTGCCTTGGTACGGGGTGCGGCTTGAGTGGAGGGCCGAGAGGCCTCTCTGTCGCGGCCACGAGGTGGCCGGTCGGCCGCATCAAGTGCTTCCTCCTCTAATCGGGGTAGCAACCTGCGCTTTGGGTAGCTCTTGGAGGGGTGTTCGAGTTTATTCTCTTCGGCCGCAAGGACTTCAGTCCATCTGTCAACTAGCAAATCTTGATCAGCTCTAAGCTGTTGCTGTTTTTTCTTGAGGCTTCTTGCCGTGGCCATAAGCCTGCGTTGAAAATGCTCTTGCTCGACGGGATCCTCTGGCACGACGAATTCGTCGTCGTCGAGGCTTGCCTCGTCTTCGGAGGGAGGCATATAATTATCGTCATCGACCTCTTTGTCTGCCGCTCTCTCATGAGGGCTGGTTTCTCCATCCTCCCGTGCTAAATCTTGCTAGAGGGGGTTTTCTACGGCATTTTCCGGAGTATTATTATCTCCCCTGCTGGAATCACCGTATTTGTTTTGGCGGGATTTTGAGCGGCGCCGCTGACGCTGGCGCTTAGGCTATTTCTTGGAGGGGTCATCCTCCGCTGTTCCATCGCCATCTCCTTCTTTTGGGGTGTCCACCATGTATATGTCATATGACGAGGTGGCTTTCCAGGGCCTGATAGGCGCTGGTTCTTCATCGTCTCCTTCACCGGCGTCCATACCGTCGATGTCTTCGGAGTCGAAGTCGAGCATGTCGGTTAAGTCGTCGATAGTGGCTACAAAGTGGGTGGTGGGTGGGCTTTGACTTTCTTCATCGTCCAAATCCCAACCTTGCTGAACGTAGTCCGGCCAGGGATCTCCTGATAAAGAGAGAGACTTCAGTGTCTTCCGAATATCGCCGAAAGGCGAGTGCTGAAACATGTCTGCGGCAGTAAACTCCATAATCGGTGCCCAATCGGATTCGATTGGCAGGGGCGCGGAGGGTTCGGAGTCCGGAGAGGAGTCCAGCTCCTTGGAGTCACGAGTCTCGCAGAGTGCGGGGCTGGTGTTCAGCTCGATCATCCTTGGGTTCGCAGCCCCCGAGGCGGCATCCAACCACCCATCCTCGATCGGCGCAGTTGGCTCCGAATTAAGGGTCGAAGCCGATGCGGGTGCGGCCTCCAGGGCACTGTTCAACGGCAGAGCTAGATCGTGCTCGTCGTGACAGTGCGGCGCGCTCGGCAGTGGCTCAAATCCGTCGAAGATCAAGTCCCCGCAGATGTCAGCCGTGTAGTTTAAACTTCCAAATCTGACCTGATGGCCAGGGGCACAGCTTTCGATCTGCTCCAGATGGCCAAGTGAATTGGCCCGCAGTGCGAAGCCGCCGAAGACGAAGATCTGTCCGGGGAGGAAGGTCTCACCCTGGACTGCCTCGCCATTGATGATCGTAGGAGCCATCAAGCCTGACGGTGACGACATAGAGGAACTCTCAATGAAAGCACCAATGTCAGTGTCAAAACCGGCGGATCTCGGGTAGGGGGTCCCGCACTGTGCGTCTAGGCCGGATGGTAACAGGAGGCAAGGGACACGAAGTTTTACCCAGGTTTGGGCCCTCTTGATGGAGGTAAAACCCTACGTCCTGCTTGATTAATATTGATGATATGGGTAGTACAAGAGTAGATCTACCACGAGATCGGAGAGGCTAAACCCTAGAAGCTAGCCTATGGTATGATTATTGTTGTGTATGTTGTCCTACGGACTAAAACCCTCCGGTTTATATAGACACCGGAGAGGGTTGGGTTACACAAAGTCGGTTACAATGGTAGGATATCTGCATATCCATATCGCCAAGCTTGCCTTCCACGCCAAGGAAACTCCCTTCCGAACATGGGACGAAGTCTTCAATCTTGTATCTTCATAGTCCAGGAGTCCGACTGAAGGTATAGTCCGGCCATCCGGACACCCCCTAATCCAGGACTCCCTCACCAACCCTCTCCGGTGTCTATATAAACCGGAGGGTTTTAGTCCGTAGGACAACATACAATCATACCATAGGCTAGCTTCTAGGGTTTAGCCTCTCCGATCTCGTGGTAGATCAACTCTTGTAATACTCATATCATCAAGAATAAATCAAGCAAGACGTAGGGTTTTACCTCCATCAAGAGGGCCCGAACCTGGGTAAAACATCGTGTCCCCTGCCTCCTGTTACCATCCTCCTTAGACACATAGTTCGGGAAGCCCTACCCGAGATCCGCCGGTTTTGTATTACGGAATGATTAAAGAGACTTGCCGGGAACGAGATTGAACTAGGTATGAAGATACCAATGATCGAATCTCGGCCAAGTAACATACCGATTGACAAAGGGAATTACGTATGTTGTCATAACGGTTCCAACGATAAAGCTCTTCGTAGAAGATGTTGTATTATGGAATGATTAAAGAGACTTTGGGCATCCATGTTCCTCTATTGGTTATTGACCAGAGAGGTGTCTCGGTCATGTCTACATAGTTCTCGAACCCGTAGGGTCCGCACGCTTAACGTTCGATGACGACTTAGTATTATATGAGTTATGTGATTTGGTGACCGAATTTTGTTCGGAGTCTTGGATGAGATCGCGGACATGACGGAGATTCTCGAAATGATCGAAAGGTAAATATTGATATATATATATATATATATATATATATATATATATATATATATATATATATAGGACGATGGTATTCGGACACCGGTAGTGTTCTGGAGGGGACCGGGTACTTATCGGGTCACTGGAAAGGAGTTTCGGCCACCCCTGGCAAAGATATGGGCCTTATGGGCCAAGTGAGGGAACACACCAGCCCTGGTGCACCCATATAGATGCCATCCCTATGAGGAGAAGAAGGAAAGAGGGGAGGGCAAGGAAAGTGTGGATTAGGATTGCTACTTCCTTCCCTCTCCCCCATCTTTCCTTCCACCTCGGTTATATATGGTAGGGGGGCGGCTTGGGAGGGACTCCAAGTAGGATTCCTCCTACTTGGGAGCCTCCTACGGTTGCTCCTTCCTGCCTATATATATATATATATGAGGAGGGGGGCGCCTAGCACACACCAGACAATTGCCTAGCCGTGTGCGGCGTCCCCCTCCGCAGCATACACCCTCGGTCATATCTTTATAGTGCTTATGCGAAGCCCTGCGAGGATCACTTCACCATCACCGTCACCATGTTGTCATGCTGACGGAACTCATCTACTACCTCAATGTCTTGCTGGATCAAGAACGCGAGGGACGTCACCGAGCTGAACGTGTCCAGAACTCGGAGGTGTTGTGCGTTCGGTACTTGATCGGTCGGAGCTAGAAGAAGTTCGACTACATCAACCGCTGTAACGCCCTGGACACACCCGCCGGTGGTCGTTACTCATGGTGGGATCTGGACTGGCCCCATAGATCAATACTACTCTTTTCTGCGCACTTTGTCCTCAGTCATGCGCACCCGGGAGCAACTTCCCGGTCAGTCACCCATCCTGAAATTACTCCAAATGAGCACAGTTAACTTTGGAGTTTTGTCCGAATGGGCTTTCGGAAAAGAAGGAATTCCTTGTTGATATGAGTAGTCTATCATCCCTCTTAAGCCAGGCTATCACATACACCCCCACTCAGAGGAACCGACGTCCTCGTCGGGCCACAGGAACGTTCCCTCTTGGCACATATGTCTGTGCATCCAGTCCGGTACATGTGCCATGCCGGGTGCCACGACGGGTCACAAACGTCATGAACAACATGACCGCGCACCTGTCCGCAAAGATCCGTGTAACCGCGAGGGTTGGCTCCGATACCAACTTGTAACGCCCTGGAGATACCTGCCGGTGGTCGTTACTCCTGTCGGGATCTAGACTGGCCCCACAGATCAATACTAGTCTTTTATGCGCACTTTGTCCTGACTTGTGCGCACCCAGGAGCAACTTTCCGGTCAGTCACCCATCCTGAAATTACTCCAAGCTGAGCACACTTAACTTTGGAGTTCTGTCCGAATGGGCTTCCGATAAAGAAGGAATTCCTTATTGATATGAGTAGTCTATCGTCCCTATTAAGCCAGGCTATCACAACCGCGTTGTCAAACGTTTCCGCTTTCGGTCTACGAGAGTACATAGACACACTCTCCTCCTCTCGTTGCTATTCATCTCCTAGATAGATCTTGCGTGAGTGTGAGATTTTTTTTTGAAATTGCATGCTACGTTAGTGGCATCATGAGCCAGGTCTATGCGTAGATGATATGCACAAGTAGAACACAAAGAGTTGTGGGCGGTGATAGTCATACTACTTACCACCAAAAACTTATTTTGATTTGGCGGTATTGTGGGATGAATCGGCCCGGACCAACCTTACGTGTCCACGCACATGAGTCTAGTTCCACCGACAGACATGCAACTATTTTTTCATAAAGGTGGCTGGCGGGTGTTTGTTTCTCCTACTTTAGTTGAATCGAATTTGACTGCGGCCGGTCCTTAAAGAAGGTTAAAACAACAAACTTAATGAAACACCGTTGTTGTTTTGATGCGCAGGTAAGTACAGTTCTTGCTAGAAACCCATAGCAGCCACGTAAAACTTGTAACAACAAAGTAGAGAACGTCTAACTTGTTTTTGCAGGGCATGTTGTGATGTGATATGGTCAAGGCATGATGTGATATATGTTGTTGTATGAGATGATCATGTTTTGTAAGTTATCGGCAATTGGCAGGAGCCTTATGTGGTTGTCGCTTTATTGTATGAAATGCAAATGCCATGTAATTGCTTTACTTTATCACTATGCGTTAGCGATAGTTGTAGAAGCAATAGTTGGCGAGATGACCACGACACAATGATGGAGATCAAGGTGTCAAGCCAGTGAAAATGGAGATCATGATGATGCTTTGGAGATGGAGATCAAAAGCACAAGATGATGATGGCCATATCATGTCACATATTTTGATTGCATGTGATGTTTATCTTTTATGCATCTTATTTTGCTTAGTACGGCGGTAGCATTATAAGATGATCCCTTCACTAAATTTCAAGGTACAAGTGTTCTCCCTGAGTATGCACCGTTGCGACAGTTCGTCGTGTTGAGACACCACGTGATGATCGGGTGTGATAGACTCTACATTCAAATACAACGGGTGCAAGACAGTTTTGCACATGCGGAATACTCGGGTTAAACTTGACGAGCCTAGCATGTACAGACATGACCTCGGAACACTAGAGACCGAAAGGTCGAACGTGAATCAGATAGTAGATATGATCAACATAGATATATTCACCATTGATGACTACCCCATCTCACGTGATGACCGGACATGGGTTAGTTGATTTGGATCACATATCACTTATATGACTTAAGGGATGTCTATTTAAGTGGGAGTTCTTAAGTAATTTGATTAATTGAACTTAATTTACTGTGAACTAAGTCCTGATAGTATTTGCATATCTATGTTGTAGATCAATAGCTCGCGATATAGCTCCTATATATTTTTGATATGTTCCTAGAGAAAAGTTGAAAGATGATAGTAGAAATGATGCGGAATGGGTCCGTGATATGAGGATTATCCTCGTTGCTGCATAGAAGAATTGTGTCCTTGATGAAAGGCTAGGTGACAGATTTATTGCAGGAGCAGAAGCAGACGTTATGAACGTTTGACAAGCTCAGTATGACGACTACTTGATTGTTTAGTGCGCCATGCTTAACGGCTTAGAACTAGAACTTCAAAAATGTTTTGAATGCCATAAGCATATGAGATGTTCCAAGAGCTGAAATTGGTATTTCAGACTCATCACTACAAAAAATACACTTCCTGATGATACGTGTTTGTCACAGTAGGTCACGTTTTCTGTCATGCATGTACATCCATGAAGATTTTATGACAGAATCAAGATAGTCATACATGTGCTGTGTAGAAGTGTTCCATGACATTACCAAAATTATCATCATGGAAGTGGACACTTCCATGACGAAAAATCACGCGTCATATAAGTGCTTTCGTCAAGGGTGACCGACACGTGGCATCCACCGTAACGGAACGCCGTTAAGATATCGGGTTCGGTTTTGGATCCAAGAACCCGTTAACAGCCCGGACCAATGGAGATTTTCCACGTGTAAAATCATCATTGGCTGGAGGAAACGTGTGTCAGCTCCCCGTTGGCACAGGTGCCACTCATCCAATGGGCGAGATGCGCTTATGAAATGTTGACACGTGGACCGGCCCAAAAGTGGCCCATAAAGTTTAAGTGGGCCGGCCCAACTAAAGGCCCACAAGATTTGGCGGTTCATAATGGACCGGCCCAGCAAAAGGCCCATGAGATTTTGCGGACCATAATGGGCCAACCCAGCTAAAGGCCCACAAGATTTTGCGGGCCATAATGGGCCGACCCAGCTAAAGGCCCATGAGATTTTGCCGACCATAATGGGCCGGCCCAGCTAAAGGCCCACAAGATTTTGCGGACCATAATGGGCCGACCCAGCTAAAGGCCCATGAGATTTCGCCGACCATAATGGGCCAGCCCAGCTGAAGGCCCAAAAGATTTTGATGACACTAGTAGGCCGGCCCATTAACAGGCTGCCATGTTTTGAGCCAAATGTTGGCCCATATTTGATCTGGTCCATTAATAGTCTGCCATGTTCCGGGCCTAATAAAGGCCCATATGAGATCCAGCCCGTTAAAAGCCTACCATGTTCTGGGCCAAATTATGGCCCAGATCAGGTCCGGCCCTTTGAGAGGCTTTGTGCTAAATTATGACCCATATCAGATTCGGCCTTGTCAACTGGACGCTATGCTTTTGCGCCCACTTGATAAAGGCCCATTTAGTAATTCAGCCTGATATTAGTTTCGGCATGTTAAAGGCCCGTTTAACATTTCGGCCCTATATATATTTCGGCCTGTTAAAAACCCGTCAAATAGTTGGGCCTAACTACAGCCCCGTTTGCATCCGGCCTGCTCACATACGATAATCTAATTGGGCCAAACAAGGACCGAGACAATTTTGGCCTGTTATAAGCCCATGATTTGATTGGCACAATCATGGGCCGAGGTCTATTTTGGCCTGCTGCCGGCCAGTGAGCTGTTCGACACTTTCTAGGCCCAACCTACTTTTCAGCCTCCTAAAAGCCCATTGTGTTTTCTTGGGAAAATAGGGCCGGCGGTTTACTCGGCCTATTAAAGGCCCGAATCTACTAGTGGCCCAGTTTACATTTAGGCTTGTTAACGGACCAAGATGACGGGTCCCATGATGCGGATCATACATAGTGATTTGCATGACGGCTCGATTATGTACCGTAATTTTACGGTTTGGCCGGTTTACTGCGAAGACATGATATATATACTGTAAAATAACTACATCATCATGAATAAGAAAAAAACTAGACTATACAATAAAGAAATTACGGCATATTACATCCACTGGGCATCAAAGTTCGCTACTATGATAATAAAGCACAAGCAGACAGCAGATTACATACACTGGGCATCAAAGATCGCCACCAGTGCAATTAAACACACTGACAAAATAATATACAAAACCGACGGCACTTTAATAGAGTTCAAGAAAGGTTAGCCCTGCTCGAGAGCTACAGCACAAGCAGCTGAGCAAACTGATGAGGCTGCACTTGTTTGGCACTTATATCCTCCTCACTTGAAAGATAAACAAACAGACAGATGACAGGTTTTGCACATATAAGTATCAGTGCTGACAATTCATCACATTTCTTACTCACGGATAAAGTGACACGTTTTAAAATAGCATTAACACAATATGGTATTGTTCAGGTCAAGACATGGCAGGAAATGACAGACCAAGAACACATAAGTATCAATGGTTAGTGTGCTGTCAATTTACCCCATTTCAGATTGGCAAAATAAGATCACTTGCTCTGTATAGTTTAATTTACATCGTATGAAGAAGGAACTTGGTTGTACAACTGAAAACTTAAATTGAGAAGGACAAGCTTTTGTTTATGAAGTACATAATAAAATTTAAACATGCAATTTGATGCAAACACCAAAAATAAACAGCTATTGCAGTCATGCCTAACCAAATATACACAACAAAGTTTGAAGGCTTGAGAAGGACAAACTTACATTATTGGTGAAGGCAAGCTCTATAAGGGCGGCCGAAACTATGTGCCCCACTAGCCTGGTAAAACTTGCTTAACCCCCAAGCGCCGTAATCGATGGCGCGGTTGGGTTACCCACACCCGTATTGATGAGAATCCCGTAATAAGGGGGACACGATCTCTGCTTTGACAAGACGTGTCAAAAAACTGCCTCGTGTTATGTGCAGGGCTAGTTAAAGGAAATGGTTCGAATAATCACCGGGCCATGGCATAATGTCGTGTTGCCAAAACAAGTCAGCAAAATAGATTTGTGGAAATATTATTCTCTCTACGGTGGTACGTGGAACCTATTTTGCAGGGTCGGACACTATCCTTGTATTCAAATTCTTCCGTGGTGTATTCGGAGGAGGAACCCGCCTTGCAATGCCGTAGACAATACTGCGCCGGACTCGTCGTCATTGAAGCCTGGTTCAGGGGCTACTGAGGGAGTCCTGGATTAGGGGGTCTCCGGACAGCCGGAGTATATCCTTTGGCCGGACTGTTAGACTATGAAGATACAAGATTGAAGACTTCGTCTCGTGTCCGGATGGGACTCTACTTGGCGTGGAAGGCAAGCTAGGCAATACTGATATGTATATCTCCTCCTTTGTAACCGACCTTGTGTAACCCTAGCCCTTTCCGGTGTCTATATAAACCGGAGGGTTTTAGTCCGTAGGACAACATACAATCATACCATAGGCTAGCTTCTAGGGTTTAGCCTCTCCGATCTCGTGGTAGATCAACTCTTGTAATACTCATATCATCAAGAATAAATCAAGCAGGATGTAGGGTTTTACCTCCATCAAGAGGGCCCGAACCTGGGTAAAACATCGTGTCCCCTGCCTCCTGTTACCATCCGCCTTAGACGCCTGTTCGGGATCCCCTACCCGAGATCCGTCGGTTTTGACACTGACACACACACTCACACTTAACAATCTCCTTGTAGCTACCCCCTCTCACTCTTCCCCAATATCCCCGAAACTAATAAGACCATCCCTTCGTTTAATTCCCACCGACATGCACCATCGATATATAGTAGTCTTCCTCTGTGTTTCCCGAACAAACACGTTCTCTCGATGTCGACTCCTCTCACACGTACACACCTTCTCTTCCCTCTCTAGGGGCATTTTCTCTCTCGCACACCATCGTTAGTGGCCTCTGCCATACACATCACCTCTCTATGATGAAGCCATGCACACTTAAATTACATCCTCCACCGAGGACCCCGCCACACACACACCCACCCACCCACGCACACACACACAAACACACACACACACGCACGCACACACCC